>NW_027656041.1:0-198185 GCF_964235325.1 Thermobia domestica
CAGCTTGTCTCATTTGGCTAAATAAACTGGGTAACTGGCAAACTCATTGGCTAAACAGGCAAACTGGCCAACTCATTTGGCTAAACACCCACTGGTGGACCAAACTTTTTTTTCTGGGGGCACAAGTGGGTCTGGGCGGGGAAGGCACAAGCGCATGGTCCTCTTTGCATTATTTTTGAAGGTGAACTTTGTGCCTCCTTTACGGGTCTTTGGAGGCATTCGGATCCAGGTCTGGAACCGGTCCCTAAGATCCGGTTCTGGAACCGGGTTTTCAGACCTAGATCTGGAACCGGTTCCTAAGATCCGATTCTGGAACCGGGTTTTCAGATCCAGATCTGGAACCGGTTCTTAAGATCCGGTTCTGGAACCGGGTTTTCGGATCCAGGTCTGGAACCGGTTCCTAAGATCCGGTTCTGAAACCGGGTTTTCGGATCCAGGTCCGGAACCGGTTCCAGAACCGGTTCTGAAAACCGGATATCCGAGAACCGGTTCCTCGCGGAACCGGTTCCGCCGGAACCGGAACTTTGTGGCCATCCCTAGTAGGAACGGCGTGTCTGGCGGCTCTTCTCTTCTAATTTGAAGTTTATAGGTGAAACTAATCAAAAAATCGTGGATAGACATTTTGAAAACCGGCGGTTTGGTTGCAGTGCTGCCATCTCTTATTTCGCATTTTTCCTTCTTGTCGGATATTACAGGACGAAATTTCCTTGCTATGTTCATGAATACTCTCATCTAATCTGGAGTTTGCGCTTCAAAACCAATAAAAATAACCGTAGGTAAACATTTTGAGAAAGCAGTTAGTTTGTTTGCAGTGTTGGCATGTCTCATATCACATTTTTATTACTCATCAGATGCTGTCGGGAAAGTGTTCCTTGTTTTGTACCTTACTGTACTCTTGTGATCTAAAGTTTAAGGCTCAAAACTAATGAAAAATCATGAGTAAACATTTGGAGAACAGATGGTGTGTTTGCAGGGTTGCCAACTCTGATCTCACATTTTTACTTGCTGTCGGATGCTGTAAAATGAAATTTCCTTGCTTTGCACAATTACTCTATCTCTTTTGATCTGGAAATCCTGCTTCAGAACTAATGATATAACCATGGATAAATTTTCTGGGAAACGGTTAGTTTCTTTGCAGGGTTGCTATCTCTTATATCACGCGTTTTACTCATATATTGCCGAAAGAATTTTCCTTGTTTTGTACTGATTGTTCTCTTCTAAAATGAAGTTTGTCTTCAAAACTAATGAAAAGGTTCTGATTAAATATTTGGGAAACCAGTAGTTTGTTTGCAGGTTTGCCACCTCTCATCTCGCATTTCTTCTTCTTGTTGTTGGATGGTGCAGAATGAAAGTTCCTTGTTTTGTGAATAGACACGATCTTCTGAACAGGAATTCGTACTTCGAAACTAATGAGATTACCATGGATTAATTTTTTGAGAAAACAGTTTTTTTTAGTTTTCAGTGTTGCCATCTTTCATGTTACTGTTTTTACTCATTATGTGCTGCTGAGAGAAATTTCTTTGTTTTGTATAAGTCTGTTTTTATGTTCAATACGGCTGGTATGTATAAGGGCTGTATTTTAAATAATGTAAAATAAAACAATAAAAAGATTCCAAAAGTCTCCAGGAGGCATAGTTGGGAAAAGAAGGCAGAAGAGTTATGCATCTGACTGGGAAGTCGTTTATCATGAAGTTCTTGCTATTACCAACACGTTCAAGGAAATGCTAGGAGTATCGAAGGAAGATTATGAGCTTCAGTTTACGTGGTTTATGATTTACGTGGTTCCCGTGCAGGAAAGTTTGGGAAAATATTGAACGCATATATCACTTCATATTCATACAGTGATAGTTCAGAAACAATGTTTCACAGTGTCTGGACTAATGAGCTTGCCAGAGGGATGCGCACAGAAGCTACTCAGTTACATCACTGATGCAAACGCAGAGTACTTAAAATTCAGGGAAGAAAGATTCATCACTAGAAAGAAGCCGCTGTCAGCTGTAATACATAAGCACAAGCTTCGAACATTTTCAACAACATGTAGTGCCTAGAACAGAAGCTCAAGAACCAAAGAACATTGTTCGGGAGGTAACGAGCCTAGAAAGGTGTATTTCCATTGCTAAAAAGAGAGATGTCTGTCAATAGGAGATATTCTTTCATATGACTTGACATCCTACACTATCCTTATCAACAGTAACGGTACGACTACTAAGCCTGTGAAATCTGCTCTAATAATCGACTTACGAAAGATGCTTCCGCCTTATAGTAATGTCGAACGATACGGATGTCCTTGTTCTATTGCTTCATTTCCATCGAATGTTCTAAGAATATGGCTTGTCCGACTTGTGGTTCCGTAAGTCAGAAACGTATATTATTCCCAGCCATATCCTGGCGACTTCAAGTGGCGAATTATGTGATGTCATCCTTGCGACACAGATACTAACAGGTTGTGATGTGACTATTAAGGTAGGAACAAAAGCAGCGGCTCTGAGGGTTCCTTCTGAGAGATTTCTTACATTTGTTGGTTCCCGTATGCCACCAACAGACGAGGATGATAAGCTCGCGGCGGTGTACTTGGTCCAAGTAATAAAACGAGGCACAATGTGTAAATCCTGTGATGAATTACGTGTCCACACATATCAAACCAGTAATCTGTTGATACTACCACCTACTTCATCTACATTGCATGGCCGCATCAAGCGTTCGTTTTACCAAGTGTATACGTGTGTATTAGCTATATGGCCATTTGTAGGATTGAATCCGGAAGATTTCGGATGGAATTCTGTAAATGGAACTCTTACCCGATTCAAACCTAAATATCATACCTGATGATTTGACAATAACGTACGGTTGTAAACAATGCAATACAAGATGTCGATGCCAGAACGAAAACAACCTGTGTATCCTACTGCAAGTGTGACTCTTCCTGCGAAAATAACTAGCCTTCCGAAAATAACTAGCCTTCCGAAAATAACTAGCCTTCCGAAAATAACTAGCCTTCTTTGGGTAGGTTCTATAAGTGTCACTACAAGTGTCACACACTTTTATCACTATTATTTTGTTTTCTGAAGTTTCTCAAGTCCAACATATAAAAGTTAAAAAAAAAATACATTTTACATCTCTACAATCTCATTTGTGTTATAAATTTAATTTAGCGTACAGATTACTACTATATTAGTTATTATTATTATTATTATTATTATTATTATTATTATTATTATTATTATTATTATTATTATTATTATTATTATTATTATTATTATTATTATCATCATCTTCATTTCTTAATTAATTTAAATTACGTAAAAATGTCAGAATTGTTACATCTATATTTCTGTTTTGAATAACGTGCCAAATTTTCAATAACGTGTGACAAAGTGCCAAATTTTCCTACTGTAGAATTCAAATTGTATTGTGAACACACACAACAAACGAAAGATTTAAATGGGTATAAATAATTATTTTAATTTTTATAATAATTTATCCTAGTACAGCATATACTTTTCAACCGCTCAACCTACTAAGGACATGTTAGAAAGACGTTTCTCAACAGAATAATAGTTTCACAAAGAAAGTACGCTACTTAACGGCAGCAATGCACAAAATGATAAATTTTCTTGCAATATCCGATAAGGAGAAAATGCGAAATAAGATATGGTAACCCTGCAAACAAACCATCTATTCCGTAAATGTTTTCTAATTTTTTCATTATTTTTGAGGCATAAACTTGATATCAGAAGAGTAAAACACAAAACAAGGAACATTTTACCGGTAGCATCTGATGAGTAAAAAACGTGATACGAGAGATGGCACCACTGCAAACAAATTAACTGCTTTCTCAAAATGTTTACGAATGGTTATTTTTATTGCTTTTGAAGCGCGAATTCCAGATTAGAAAAGAATATTCGTGAACATAGCAAGGAAATTTCATTCTGTAATATACGACAAGAAGGGAAAATGCAAGATAAGAGATGGCAACACTGCAACTAAACCGCCGGTTTTCAAAATGTCTACCCATGATTTTTTCATTAGTTTTTAAGTATAAACTTCAAATTAAAATAGAACAGTCGTCAGACACGCCGTTCCTACGGGTCTTATGGCTATAGCATGAACTATTTTTTCCATCTCTATTTCTCAGGCGAAAGATGATTTCCCTTCCACTCTTGTATCTGACGGTACACTCGAAAACTGTGCTGGCAGCTGAACTTGGAGGGAGGCTTGCGAGGTTCATGATATAATTCGGCTGTTTTTTCGCAACTTTTCGGATATATTTCTTAAGTCAAGTATATTAGCGATATCAATTTTACTTTAAAATACTGAAAATACTTCGTGTGTATGTATTTGGTACTTTCATAGTAATTAGATTTGAAACAAATAAAATGAAACGGGGTAAATTAATTTTTAAGATAATACCCGGCATATTTAAAAATGGCAGCAACACTTAAGAACGAGATTAGCTGAAATCACTTAAACAACGCTTTATCTTTAATTTGGAACCACAACGAAGTTTGTATCTCAGTTCTGTGATGAGATATTACCGCATAAGCATAAGTAGTCGTAGTTGCATGGCCGCCATATTGATGACGTCATTTCAGGTGGTTGCCCAGGTAGGATTTTGGGAGATTTTTTGTGGAATATCAAGGGAGTCCATAGAACGTGTTAAAATGAAAATTTGCTTTCCAATTTTTTTCCCCGTTTCGAGCCATTTTTGGTTTAATTTTCCTGTGCTATACTGGAAATACATTCACTCCGGCGGCATTTTCACTGAAGCCAATAAATTCCAGTGAATGATGTAATGATTTTACCCCTTCATTTTTACATTCTATTAAAAAAAATATGTATTGCTGTTATTTGTGCAAGGGTCTTGCATGCAAGACCTAGACCAAGGGGTGCAAGACCACGACGAAGACCATACCTGCAAGACCAAGACCAAGACTCTTGCGCTCATCACTTATCAATGCGGTTTCTATACCTAATTAAAACAACTAAAATTAATCATATGCTTTATATTCTCATTTCTCTAATTGGGCGCACACAGTGTGAATTCACTACTATAGTATTCCATAATAATATCTGAGTTCATATTTTTTTCGAGTTTTTTTTTTAACTATTATAACCCACGTAAATACAGTCACATAAACAAACTGCCGTAAACAGCATTTGTTTTCTTATGAATAGCTTATTGATTCACCTCTTACAATCCTGTTTTTAACTTCAGTACTGTCAAGATCCGTCCTTTGATAAGGTAGCATCATGAAAATATGTGTATAGTATATACGTATGTACAGTATGTATGGTGAGTTAAAATGATTTCATATTCTGAAAGATGTAATTTGTTTTACTTTTAATATGTGAAAAGATTGCTTCCCCTCCGAAAGTAATGTTCCCCTGGAACAACATACTGGCTACACCCCTGATTACCCTGTAATAAAAGTTGTGAGGTCTATTTCCAATCGAAACAAAATCCACTGGAAATTAGACGCGGGACTCAACGCTCGTTATGGAAACCTTTAAAAGCGTGTATCACGACAACCAGTTGACATAAAACGATGTAGTTTTCACGAATGTGTTCATAATTCTTTTCTCTACTTCCTAAAGTGAGCAGTTAATATGCTATTACAATATTTCTAAGTAGCGCCCCTTGTATTGTCAGCGCCTCTGGTAAGATTAACAGTAGCGCGAGAGGTCAGCGTGCAGAGCCAGTGGCGAAGCGTACTATGAGGCTCTGAGGTTGGGCCTACCCTCCTTTCTACGTATATTTTCTTTATCTTTGATTTCTTATAAAATAAAGTAAATTCTTCAACATTTCGGTTTTGTGGTTTCGGTTCCGGTCAAAAAAAAGTTGGAAACAATTGAAGAACCCTCCGTCTGAGCCTAACCAGCTCGCTAGACAGGCTTACGGGCTATGCTGATCAGGGAGCGAAGCTATTTTCGCTCGGGATGGCACGCATTCTTGGGAAGGTGCGAAGGCTCGCCTCTGGGAGTTAGTTTTAGTGTTGAAGGCATCTTTTAATGCTAACTTGTTATTAAATGATTTCTTTAACATACAGTAAGAATTATGTATCTGTATTAGTGATACTTGTTTAATTTAGGTATATACTCTAAGGATGTATTCAGAGTAGCTGTTTTTTCCCTCACATGGGGCCTGGTCCATAATAGCTTGTAAACTGAAAGTCTGATACAATAAATATATGTATAAATTTACCAAACGCTACCATACAAGATAAAATAGTAATATTTGTGTGTAATTTTAGATGGGTTTTCCATTTCAAAGAATCATTTGGGTATTTACAATTTTGTTTCGCAGGGCTTTGCTTGTATCGGGAGGGGCTTTGCTCACTTTATTCCTAGAAATGCGAAAATTCTGCAATATATATAAAACAATAAAAAAGAATGCAATAAAATTTCTGTGAGTGCTTAAGCCCTGAAGCCACCCCGTTAAATATGCCACTGTATAGATTACAATATTAAATATCTTGCGTTGATTCAAATGAAATTCCTTCTGAGCATTAACATTTCTAGTGAAGCTATTATCACGTGATGCATTAATTAAATCAGGGATGCAAATAAGCAACAAAACTTTACTCGCCAGAGAATAAAGCTGCTAGCGCACATCTCACAATAGAAATCATTTACTTACCTTGAGTATGATATTAAATACTCGCACTCACCGATGAACTACTCGCACTGGGCGAGTGGTTATTTGCATCCCTGAATTAAATGCAGTATTGTACTCACACTAAAGTGGGAGATGCAAATATCAAAAGCTTATCCAAGAAATTTGACAGCTAAGAATAAGAATGTACTTACATTTCCTCTTCCTCCATTTTCAAAAATGCGAGAAATGAAACAGCAAATGAGGAGAAAATTCCTCATTCACCCTGTAAACCCCAAACAGAAGAAAATATGAACTGCACTTTAAAATATCTGCACTGGAGCTGAATGGGAATATTGTTTATCGGACCTACCCTATTTGTAAGATTACGCTTCGCCACTGTACAGAACTAGTACTTGTCCGGAATTGTCAACACTGCTCAAAGCCAATTTGACATCTTGTGAAACCAACTCAAGACCATGTCGTTTTACATCTGAAACATATACTGATATGTGTCCTATCCAAAAATCCATGTTTCAGAATCCTAAGGTACTGGTGCAACAATTTTTTTTAGAGGCAGCTTGGCTACGGGCATATAATTTGAAGTATTCACCAATTAACATATATACGAGTATAAACAGCTCGCAAGAATATAATGGTAAGCGCCAATTCACTGGAAATCTAGTTGTTGGGCAGAATAGAAGGCAGGGAAAGCTGGTTTGCTATGTGTCAGAGTTGAATTTCGTGGAAACGGTCAACATTCTTTTCCACTTTACTCAAAAGTTAGAAAATGTGACGTATCATTACATTCGCCCTAGTTCCTCACATCCACAAACACACACATTATGTATGTGAAAGTTACTCTTTGAAAGAGATTTTATTTCTCTCCTCTCCTTCTATCAAAAATTGGACGGTATTTACACAGTTACATCTTTGTTTAGTCAGCGATGTAAAGGGAGTCACCAAATGTAAAAAGGATGTCAACGACATGGAGAGTATGAATGATATAAAGGATATCAACGATGTAGTGTAAAAGAAACTTTTTTCTGTTTAATTCTTTTTCGGTCAAAAGCATGGTATTTTTCACGTGCTTTTTAAAAGATTTTTTTACTACAATAATTCATTTATTTCTTTTGAAATAACGCTTAGCCTAAACACTTTTTGAAGCTTGTTTGATCGAGTAGAAAGTACTACGTCCTAAGTATATCGTTCACAATACAGTGAAACACTTCTATATTAGTAACATTGGTTCCATTAAAAAGTGGCGTACATAGGCAGGCGGCCATCTTACAGTGCTATTAGTAATTACTATCTAAGTATTAGGTTGTATATTATATAGGATATTAATGAACTAACCCGACAAATAGGTGATTCCTTAATCAAATAAGTGAAAAACGTTCATATGGACCTGTGGGGAAAAGTGCATTGTTTCAGAACTAGGGTTGTCTAAAATTGTGGAGAAGCTAAATTTCAACATACACTATTTCGAATTCAAGAAAGCATGGAGTGATGGTAAATATCAGTATAAAGAAAGTCATACATTTGGAACCCATGTATATTTCATCAATGTGCAATGGGTGTTCAAGAGATTCACTACAGGTCATAATTCCAAAACATACTCTCAACAAAATTTCCAGATATTCTCTGATTTCAAGGTGGCAAAAGATAAGCGTTGATGGTAGTGGACAGGGAATCCTTTGTCGGGAAATCGGAAGTGTTAGGGACTGCCAGCAACAGGGTCCCTCATATTCGGAATAAGGCGTGCTGCGATGTATTTTGTCACGTTTTTTCACGTGTAAGAATGAAACAAAGCGTACAATTCTAATGTGCTTTATTTTGTTAATCTACGTTATTAGTTAATCGTACCACACTTTAAGCACCGTTTAGTTTTCTATTTATTTTTACAGACTTTTCTTACATTTGTCTAAAAAATGTTTTAGAAATAGAACGGCGACTCGTGAAGGTTTCCCTTAAGAAAACATTTCTTTTTTAATATATGCCGTTTTCTTTTTCTAACTCTCCAGTGATGTAAAGAATGATCGCATGAACAAGGTAAAAACAGCCTTTGAAACAATGAAGATGAAATCAGATTATTCAGTCCTTTTGCTATTAGAAATAATGTCCCTATACAACTGATTCTTGAGGTAGTTACTTTTGTATGTTAATGTAATATGATTACACTGTTTATATACGATGGTGTTTCCCTTGTGATGTATGTATTTAATATATAGAGCACATAGTGTTTTTCCGCTCTCCATCTTAAAAGTTAAATGACTAATGACAGCTCGAAAAATGAAATGAAATCTTTCAGTTTTACGTCCCACGTTATGCAGGTTAAGCTAAAGGAGACGGTGATGATGAGAAATGAAGTGAATGGTGAAATAATAAAGTGAGTGAACGCCAAGAAAACCCATGCACACGGTGTTTGTCCATCACAAAGTTCACTAGGCGCGGGCTGGGGTCGAAAACAGCGACCCCACACACCAGAGGTGAACGCTCTATCACAGAGCTACCGAGGCCACCTAGTGGTAGCTCGAATTATTGAGTTCATCCAGCGGGGAAAATAATTCGAGACATGTTATAGTTCTCCAACTTCCCAATAACAATGCAAAGAAATTATTAGTAAATGTCACGTCAAAATGTGAAAACCAATCTTCTTTAGAAGCTGCGTTTATAAGCTTCAAAAAAAAAAAAAAAAAAAAAAAAAAGAAAGAGAGAGGGAAACAAAATAAGCACTGCAGATGAGGTGATTGTTCGACTAAACAGAACAGTACTGACTCCGGAAATATTTTTTATTGTAGCTCTGTGCCTCTTTTTCAGCTACAGGAGACCTGAACCTACGATTTAAGGTGAGATCCGAACCATCGTAATGTATTCGAATTTGTATACTCTCTCCGCGGAAATCAAACTCAGAACCACAAGTATCAAAGGTGCTTGCGCTAGTCACTAGACCAACAGCGTGGACTGTAGAAAGTTTTGATGATTTAACAATCAAAGAAGATGATTGTCAAGGTCCTATCTAGCGAACATATTTTCTTCTCGCATTGTTAATCTGGAATCGGCAATGAGCAAGGTGTACGAGAAGTATCCCAAAACAATCCATTGCAAATGAGAAATGGTATCCAATGTTTGCTGCAGCGAATATTTTATCTCGTTTCCAAATATTCGTCAGGTGCATATGATGAAAGTGAATGAAATCAGGATGCAGAAGCAAAGAAAGAATCAATTCAATAACTTCAACAGGATTCCCTAATACAACGGAAGCACAGACAACGGAAATCTAAGAAAGTGATAATGCAAGTTCTCTCCGATCAAGATAGAACCTTCTTATTGATTATCTGGAAGAAAGAACAAACTTTGAGAGTGAAGGATGAAATTAGTGTAACCATTTGTATAAAGTTCATAGAGGCATCAGGGCGAAGAGGTATGGGAAACATGCAAAGGACAGCCTGTCGCCCAAGAGAACGTTTCATCTTGCGAAGATTATCGAATAATACTGAAACTAGTGTAATATGCCATTACAGTCTAAGGAAATTATGTTTTAATAGGAGGGTGCCCGAAATTTTTTGCACCGACTGTACTTGACGTTTAACAAAAAATTTCTGGCTGTTCAGATAATCCGTAAATTTTATTTGTTATTCTATTTCAAATTAACATGGAAAAACTGTAAAAATTCATTAGGAATTATAGTTTTGGGAATCAATACCTTTATTTATATTTTAAATTAGTTTTAAGTCTTGTATAGGGATATGTAAATGGATTATTACAATTCTTACGGTGTCAGTGCTATCCGAAAATATAGATCCACTATTGGACGGAACTTTCCAGATCAAATAACCAATCTAAAATTCGACAGAATTTTCAGGACCACCCTTCACCTCTCTTTTAGATACCTAGGTCCTTCTAAAATCTAGTTTAATCCAGATTTTACCAAATTTTATTCGTTTCAAAGCCCCACCGCCAAAATGCTTAGTTTTGATTGGCTGATAAACCCACGCTATGATATTAGGGCGCAATTATTCCATTCCATGCCGGAACGTCTCATTGAAGACACTGGATTTGATCGTCGAGCTTAAAAGGTCGCAACGGAGTGAGAGAAACTACAAATAAAGGTAATATTGTGACGTTATTAACGTATAGAAAATTACTGGAAGTCCGAGGAGCCATAAACTGTTAAATTTCCTAGTCAAAACTGGACAAAAAAGCAAAGATAGGAACCATAAGATAATGACGCCATGATTTCATCTGCCGATCGATATGGACAGGATTCAGAAGTATTGTGATTTCTGTTTTCTTTTCTAAAACCGGTCCTGAAGATCAGTGTTTCCCATCATATTTTCACCTTCCGATTTTCCTGCTAATTGAGGGTTACAAGACCTGTCCATATAGAGATTTGTTTATGTAGTTAGTACGTGATTTTTTTTTTCATATATATACATGGCGGTATTTAATTTTGTGGTAGTTAGAATAGTAATCACAATGCACGTGTAAATTTCAGTAAGGGCTCCTATCTGACTCCCAAATTGGGAGTCCGGCTTCCAGCGGGATGAGTTGAACATGTAGTTTGTTCCGGGTTCCTGCCCCTTCAGGGCAGGGGTCCTATTGTTAGCTAATACTCCGATATGTCCCCTCAGGGCATCGATTAAACAGGTTGATTTCAAGAATGTGATTTAGTAAATAAAGGGCCAGTTGGCCCTGTTCATTTCTTTTCCTTTCGTTACCTTTCATAGAGCCGATTTAACATGGTAAAATCTGAATGATTTCTGTGTATATTTATTAGTATAACATGTATTAATGTAGTGTGTAGTATGAATGTGGCATGATGTGTCTTGTAGTTCGAGTAGTATGTGTATATTTGTAATGTAGTATCAGTGATAGTGATAATTAAGTGATGAAAGAGTGTGTTGGACAGTGTAGTATTTACTATGCGATAAATTTTTATTACTCCGTCATTAAGTGAACGTAATATAGTATAATAATTCCGTGTACAAGGTCACATTCAGTTGTTCAAGGGTTCATTATATCGTCGCTAGCCCTAGTGTCAGAAGTCAGTACTAACCGCCATTCTTCCGTCGAGGTGCTTAGTGATTTAGTTTTCATGAAATTGACCTTTCTTTCCGAAATAAAACCTAGAAGGTATAATTCACAGCCCATATGAATGTACAGTTAGGTCAAGTGACCCAAAATTAATATATTCTGAAAGTTTCAACATTCTGCATAGTCTAGAAATCTAAATATTTAAATAAATAAACAATACGTAAATTTTTAACAGAAGTCGGGCGATATGATGCTAGTTCTTCGCTTTGAAAATATATTAAATGTCCATTTTTCTTCGTGGCTGTAGAATTTCATTGTTGATGCAGAATTTTATAAACATTAGACATTATCGCAGATAATTCTATTTTCAGTGAACATACATAGGATTTTTTTTTCTTTCGTTCTTAATAAAGCTACCAAGTATTACATAGTATTGTGTGTGTGGTAAAAGAGTCTTGGGTTCGAGTGAGGTTGTCGTGCGGTGATCGGAATGGGAAAATGTTTGTAGTGATTATAGATTTTAAAGTGTTATGACGAAATGTGTATATAGGCTGGGCGTAAATAGAGGAAACAGGGTGTTCGTAAGATATAGCGTCGTAGTGAATGAAAAGAATGATGATACGAATATTATATGAATATTATTATGAATATGAATATGAAGTATATGAATATTGTAGTAAATGAATATAGAATATAGGACACCCATATAGTTAAATATATAGTAGCCCAGTGAATACTTCGCCGCGTGTTGATATATAGATATTGAATAGATACGTGTAACTACAAACATCTCAGGTTCTGACCCCTGCACCATAATATCACGCGGACCGGAGGGCGGTATATAGTCGGACTACGGTAATACTTTGTAGTTTATGTGTCATAATAGTAATCAACCATAGTAATACCATCTGATAGAATGGGTAGCATCATATAATCGCTGACTAGACATATTGAATAATAAATTATGAAAAGACAATAGTAGTTAGACAACAGGGCTGTAGTGAATTATATTTTCTGGTCGGTTTTAAAAATAGAATGCACCACTCCGTGAGATTTTTTTTTTTCTTCACGCTACCTACTCAGGCTAGCTTACAATGTTCATGGAGGCGACAGCTCTGACTGGGTACAGAATCAAAACAATTAGTTATTGAAATTTATTTTCGCGTACCCGGATGTCGACCCCTAGTCCCTTTAAGTATTTCATTTCTTTTCTTAGTTTAATTAGACGAGGGAAATTAACGACATCCCAGACCGTGGCGTGTCTGCGCGGGGTAGCTATCGGTGAGGTTTGGCATAGAAATCACCGATCCAAAATTCAGTTTATTTAATTTTTTTTTTATTTCGGCAAATCATTAGTTAGGGATATCTTAGATAATACTTCTATTCTAGTTTCATTACTGTCCTCGAACCTTCTTAGTTTTTCTAAGGGGTCGAATATTTTTTTTTTCTTAGAGATTTCAAAATTGGGGACGCAGTTACCTGGTCCCTTTTCCCCTCTCCTTTTTTCCTGCTGGTCTGGGCCGGATACGGGGATCGGATTTCAATCTTACAAGCCAACTCTTGTGGGATTGGGATCTGATGGACACAGAACTTGCATCCTTGGCAGCAGGGCGCCTCTTGAGTCTACGTATTTGAGTAGACCACCCTTTTGGCATGCTAAGTATATTTTGGCTATGGATTTGTTAAGATAGAAATTCGACTTCTGTCTTTGTAGCGTTAGTTATTTCTCACTTAAGTCTTTGGCGCCCCAATTCTTCGTCTTCCTTCTTCTCTATCTCTCTCTCTGTCTTCATTACTTCGAGATTTTTTTTTTCAAATTTTCAACCTTCCCCCCCCCCCGATTTTGAACTTGTTGCTTACAATTTATTTAACTTACAACTCTGATCTGAAATTACCAGCTGAGACGTTGCAAGACACGATTCCTGGATAAAGTAGATAGTGATTGGGTCCTCCATCACATTTTGACCTATCGCTGAAATGAACAAAGACTTAGTATTTGACGACACTTCGATTACGTTCTTTCACCGTCGTTCCTCTTAAGTTTTTTTTTAATCCGTTGGTCACTTTCCTTTCTGTTTTGGTTTTCAATTACTTTTTAGTTAACCTGGGCCCAGAAATTGTATTTTGATTTACCTAGTTATATCTAGAAATGCTCTGTGTTACGTCCTGCCTCACAAAGTTTTTTTTTTCCTTCATGATTTAAACACGAATTGATTATATAAAAGTTAAAAATTTATAGACGCGCGGTATCAGATAAAATTTAATTTGTTTCCAAATGTAATGTTGGAAGTCATTCGTTTTCTTGGACAATGTTGCAACCTTCTTAGAATTTATTGTTGGGGATGATTAATTTAAATGTGTGCGCATTTATTATAAATATATATATATAGAGAGAAATAAATACTTCGAAATGTATGTGTAATTAGTATGTGAATATGATGTTAAAGTAAAAGTATGATATTAAATGTATTATGAATATATGTAAGAGCGCTCGTGTCTGTCCCCCTAGACGTGTATTGGTTGCTATAGTTTACCAGAAGTCTTCCGACGAATTTAAGAACGTAGATTTTGTTAAGAATACCGCCGTGCATTCAAGTAATTTTCCTTTTCTTCTGAATCAATGTAAATGATAACCTATGTAATTATGTAATGGCATGCATTGAAAAGTAACGGCAGGTCTAAACGTAACCCATACCATAACGAATATTATTCCTGAACGACTAACCTAAAACCATTGTGGAAAGTGCACCTTGAATCCTTCTCACCTGCATATGTATCCTATGACTTGACCAGTTTTTTTTTTCTCTTCTATCCTCAATTTGAACCATCATATTACGTACACCTGTGGAAGATGTTTTTTTTTCTTAAATCCGAACCATGCATATAAACATATACGAAAGTGATCCTAATGAAAGGTCTCATGAAGTGTCCCAGTGTTGGATAAATAACTTGAAATTATTCGATTAATAAGTTTGGAAATGGATCGTCTAAGAGGAGAAACATCCTCTAGTGAAAGTTATTTTCTCAAAATTCCCTAGATGGGTAAAGCGTCGTAATGTGCGATTGCCGACATAAACTGTTACGAGTTACAAACCAAATATAGCCGATAAATGGTTTTGTAAACCGATAGTTAGATATATATATAGATATATAAATGACCACAAACTAAGTCAAATGGAGCGAAATGTTGTGGACACTATAAGTAGTGCGTGATTTGTGATTTGAACGCTCAAAATCATTAATATTTTATTACCCGATGTGAGGTAGAGACTTATATAAGTTCTGATACACCTAAAAGTTTTTTTTCTTTCCTCTTTGTCAATTTTTTTTTTAAAGTGAAATAAGTGTCTTCTTTGCGTATGTCGCAAATCATAATTTTGCTTTAGCATGCCTAAGATATGATATATGTAATAATTCCTTTTTCTTTTCTTTTGTCAATATGATTGAATACATAAAAATTCACTAAAATATAACACTATGTACTCTATTAATATATAACTAAGAATTTGTGCTTTTAATATTTTTTTTTCATAATTATTTGTTTGTCTTCTCTTTTCACTATGAATGTAATAAACTATTTGTACCCTTGTAGCTAGTTGATTTTCCTTTAAACATATATACACTGTCCTGAGTGAGTGAGCGTGTGAATGCATGATAGATTTAATTTAAGTAATTTTAGTGATATCATTTGTCATATTAACATCTGTAATATATGTGTCATGTTTTAACATATGCGTTAAGGTAAATAACCTAGGTCATGAAGGACCGTCACTAATGGTTTAAATCGGCTCGAGGAGTGAAGCAAAAATAGCAAGATAAGCCTAAATACGACATCTTTCTTCCAGGAAGTTGAAATTCTTATTGATACGATACGTAAATTTATATCGAGTTTATAAGTTTGATTTTTTTTTTCCTTGGCTAATTCATATGTGTGGTCGATCCTAGAGAACAGAGTTCAGATGCTGGATGGTTATCAATCACCGGTTGGAATAACATTACAAAGAATTAAATTTCACCTTTCTCGTTTCCAGGTCTAGGCCTGGGCAACCCCACGATCGTGGTGCCTGGAGCTAGGTCTGGGTGGTATGAGGGAACATGTGTCTATTCCGAAGCATTCCAAAATTGATTAGTTGTTAATAACATTTAGAATGATTCATCTTTCAACGACTTTCTCGACTTCTTACTATAATTCCGGAATTATCCAGTAATCTGTTTCTTATTAAAATACCCTATTTCTTTTCTTTCTTCTTTACCTACCTCCTTCTCTTACCCCTCTATTTTCTTCTCTTTCTTTCCTATTTCTAATTGAAAGAAAACGGAGTCATGATTGAGAGTAGTCGCTATTGGCACGGTCAATAAGTTGTTTAGATGAGTTTTCTTCGGGAGTCCGATATGAAGTAAAACAATAACAAGAAAGTTTATTGGAATTTACTCTATTGGAAAATAATCTGGATTTCAATCAGTAAGTGATCTTTCGTAATCGTCCTCGTTTAAAGAGAATTAATTTTAGCGACTCCTCTCCAACCTCTACATTAGCTCTTTTATCTTCGTTAAATTTTTACGTCTTCTTTCAATTTTGGCTAACCGTGACAGGACCTGTTGCCCTAGAAACGACGGTTTCTATGGCAACGGACAGAAGTTTTCTTTCAATTTTGGCGACCGTTGACATCGGACAGTTACCATGGAAACAATTGTTTTCCCTGGTAACGAATCTGAAATTATTTATTAAACACTGTTTAGGATCGAGCACATATTGACTTGGCCACAAAAGGTGCATAATTAAAAGTTACAGTGAGATTAAATAATTATAGTCATTGGCTGTTCTGCTATCTTTGTCTCTCTCTGTAGAAAGGGGGAAATGAAGGAATTTGCTAAAGTGACTTCTAAAATTTGAAAATGCTGGAAGTTGACCCAAGGAGGGAATTAGATAGGAGTCCTTAATTTATGAATAGTACCTGAATAATAAGTATTGTTAGTTTATAAGGATATAATTGCATGTGTTTATATTGTGTCTTTTTATATGGAAACTATGGCAACCAATAGGGAAGTAGTATCACACGAGAACGCGGAAGTCTCATGTACACAATGTACTTTAGAAAGTAGTGAGAAAAGAGCTCGCGTCTCTCGTAGGCTAGTGAGGTGTCACGAATGTGGGCTGAAATGGATACATTTCAGTTGTATCAATTTAGAGGATACTGCGGAAAATGCAGAAAAGGTCCGGGCTGGTGAGATAGTCAAATATTGTAAAGAATGTGAGGAGAAGCTCCACCAGTCGCGTGAACCCATGAGTTTATCCTCTGAAAAAGAAAATGAGCATCCCGATTCGGACGGTGAGCGAGGGTATAGTACCCCGAAGAACCGAGGCCAAATATCTCCAGTGGAGATATCTGACCTCGATGATGATGAAAGAGATGGGGATCCAATTGGTGATAAACCCAAAGAAAAGAAAAGGAAGACTGGGTCATCTAATAATGACGCTCTCCTCCTTTCATTGCAACAAATGCTACAGGAAATGAGACGCGAAATGAATGAAAATAGCCGCGAAATAAATGAAAAAATAGATAATAATAGCCGAGAGATGAGACGCGAAATGAATAAGAATAGCCGGGAAATGAATGAAAAAATAGATGCCTCGAACCGAGAAACCGAATCTCGATTCGAAGTATTAACTCACAAAATAGACAACATATGTTTGGACTTTGCTTCCTCAATAAACAAATTGAGAGAGCAAACGTCTACTGACATCGATTTGGTCAGATGCGAGGCTCAACAGTCCATAAAGCAACTTCAGCAGGAGACTGAAAGTAAATTAGATCATGTAAATTCTGAAATTGAAGAAATGGACACAAAATTACATAAAATCGACAATAAACTGGAAACACAGCAGGCCGAAATTGATAGTTTAAAGTCAACCTTGTCAGACTTATCATTGAAAACCGAACTGGAAATGACTGACCAGAAAGTTTTGAAAATTCAAAATGACATAGTAAATATTCGAAAAGAAATGACAAAATCTAGTCGCGAAAAATCAGAGGTAACCTATCCTTTCCCCGGTAGCGATTCCTTAGGAATATTACCCGCTACAACTACCCGTAGCGCAGGAAAAGAAAATTTAACGTCAGTTGATGCACGGGATATTGCGACTCACTACCCCATGTATCGGTCAGAACCAAAGTCGTGGTTCAATTCTAATAGTGTGCCGAATCAGTCGAGTGTTGTGACGACTACGGTCACTAGCGTGAGTGCTCCCTCCTTACATGGAGGTATACAATCACATAGCGTGTTGCCGGGAAAAGGAGATGGGTGCCATTCTGAGTCGTTGTTCATGGGTGCGATTGGTCCGGCGATGGAGCCCAACATGTTCAATACGACCAACAAAATCCCTTTCCCTTACATGGGTAGTTATAACACCGCTACTACGTCGTCGGTGGTAAATCCGGTGACGACTCCGATTGTGCAGGATAATATGTTAATTCCCAGTAACTATTCCCCTGCTTATGTTAGTATGGGTTCCAAGGTTTCGCTGAGGGACATCGAACATTTTCCCACTTTCGATGGGAATATAGCGAACTGGTTACCTAGTGTTTTCCTACAACCTAAAAGGTGAACTCACAATTTCCAGAATCTTAAGCTTTTCAACTGTACTGAGGACAAAAAACGGGAACTTCTATCTCAATACCCAAAGTGAATCTTACACTGTCTCATTTGAGTGCATGAGAGTATGAGTGAGTAGTTAGTTTATTAGTATTAATACATGTTAATTCTATTCAACAAAATTTTGTTATTCAAACAAAT
The DNA here is from genome assembly GCF_964235325.1 of Thermobia domestica. NCBI lineage: Eukaryota > Metazoa > Arthropoda > Insecta > Zygentoma > Lepismatidae > Thermobia > Thermobia domestica. Next base: position 18,425 of record NW_027656041.1, read on the forward strand.
TTTTTTTTAACGACGCCGGGGAACTGTAATATGCCATTACAGTCTAAGGAAATTATGTTTTAATAGGAGGGTGCCCGAAATTTTTTGCACCGACTGTACTTGACGTTTAACAAAAAATTTCTGGCTGTTCAGATAATCCGTAAATTTTATTTGTTATTCTATTTCAAATTAACATGGAAAAACTGTAAAAATTCATTAGGAATTATAGTTTTGGGAATCAATACCTTTATTTATATTTTAAATTAGTTTTAAGTCTTGTATAGGGATATGTAAATGGATTATTACAATTCTTACGGTGTCAGTGCTATCCGAAAATATAGATCCACTATTGGACGGAACTTTCCAGATCAAATAACCAATCTAAAATTCGACAGAATTTTCAGGACCACCCTTCACCTCTCTTTTAGATACCTAGGTCCTTCTAAAATCTAGTTTAATCCAGATTTTACCAAATTTTATTCGTTTCAAAGCCCCACCGCCAAAATGCTTAGTTTTGATTGGCTGATAAACCCACGCTATGATATTAGGGCGCAATTATTCCATTCCATGCCGGAACGTCTCATTGAAGACACTGGATTTGATCGTCGAGCTTAAAAGGTCGCAACGGAGTGAGAGAAACTACAAATAAAGGTAATATTGTGACGTTATTAACGTATAGAAAATTACTGGAAGTCCGAGGAGCCATAAACTGTTAAATTTCCTAGTCAAAACTGGACAAAAAAGCAAAGATAGGAACCATAAGATAATGACGCCATGATTTCATCTGCCGATCGATATGGACAGGATTCAGAAGTATTGTGATTTCTGTTTTCTTTTCTAAAACCGGTCCTGAAGATCAGTGTTTCCCATCATATTTTCACCTTCCGATTTTCCTGCTAATTGAGGGTTACAAGACCTGTCCATATAGAGATTTGTTTATGTAGTTAGTACGTGATTTTTTTTTTCATATATATACATGGCGGTATTTAATTTTGTGGTAGTTAGAATAGTAATCACAATGCACGTGTAAATTTCAGTAAGGGCTCCTATCTGACTCCCAAATTGGGAGTCCGGCTTCCAGCGGGATGAGTTGAACATGTAGTTTGTTCCGGGTTCCTGCCCCTTCAGGGCAGGGGTCCTATTGTTAGCTAATACTCCGATATGTCCCCTCAGGGCATCGATTAAACAGGTTGATTTCAAGAATGTGATTTAGTAAATAAAGGGCCAGTTGGCCCTGTTCATTTCTTTTCCTTTCGTTACCTTTCATAGAGCCGATTTAACATGGTAAAATCTGAATGATTTCTGTGTATATTTATTAGTATAACATGTATTAATGTAGTGTGTAGTATGAATGTGGCATGATGTGTCTTGTAGTTCGAGTAGTATGTGTATATTTGTAATGTAGTATCAGTGATAGTGATAATTAAGTGATGAAAGAGTGTGTTGGACAGTGTAGTATTTACTATGCGATAAATTTTTATTACTCCGTCATTAAGTGAACGTAATATAGTATAATAATTCCGTGTACAAGGTCACATTCAGTTGTTCAAGGGTTCATTATATCGTCGCTAGCCCTAGTGTCAGAAGTCAGTACTAACCGCCATTCTTCCGTCGAGGTGCTTAGTGATTTAGTTTTCATGAAATTGACCTTTCTTTCCGAAATAAAACCTAGAAGGTATAATTCACAGCCCATATGAATGTACAGTTAGGTCAAGTGACCCAAAATTAATATATTCTGAAAGTTTCAACATTCTGCATAGTCTAGAAATCTAAATATTTAAATAAATAAACAATACGTAAATTTTTAACAGAAGTCGGGCGATATGATGCTAGTTCTTCGCTTTGAAAATATATTAAATGTCCATTTTTCTTCGTGGCTGTAGAATTTCATTGTTGATGCAGAATTTTATAAACATTAGACATTATCGCAGATAATTCTATTTTCAGTGAACATACATAGGATTTTTTTTTTCTTTCGTTCTTAATAAAGCTACCAAGTATTACATAGTATTGTGTGTGTGGTAAAAGAGTCTTGGGTTCGAGTGAGGTTGTCGTGCGGTGATCGGAATGGGAAAATGTTTGTAGTGATTATAGATTTTAAAGTGTTATGACGAAATGTGTATATAGGCTGGGCGTAAATAGAGGAAACAGGGTGTTCGTAAGATATAGCGTCGTAGTGAATGAAAAGAATGATGATACGAATATTATATGAATATTATTATGAATATGAATATGAAGTATATGAATATTGTAGTAAATGAATATAGAATATAGGACACCCATATAGTTAAATATATAGTAGCCCAGTGAATACTTCGCCGCGTGTTGATATATAGATATTGAATAGATACGTGTAACTACAAACATCTCAGGTTCTGACCCCTGCACCATAATATCACGCGGACCGGAGGGCGGTATATAGTCGGACTACGGTAATACTTTGTAGTTTATGTGTCATAATAGTAATCAACCATAGTAATACCATCTGATAGAATGGGTAGCATCATATAATCGCTGACTAGACATATTGAATAATAAATTATGAAAAGACAATAGTAGTTAGACAACAGGGCTGTAGTGAATTATATTTTCTGGTCGGTTTTAAAAATAGAATGCACCACTCCGTGAGATTTTTTTTTTCTTCACGTTACCTACTCAGGCTAGCTTACAATGTTCATGGAGGCGACAGCTCTGACTGGGTACAGAATCAAAACAATTAGTTATTGAAATTTATTTTCGCGTACCCGGATGTCGACCCCTAGTCCCTTTAAGTATTTCATTTCTTTTCTTAGTTTAATTAGACGAGGGAAATTAACGACATCCCAGACCGTGGCGTGTCTGCGCGGGGTAGCTATCGGTGAGGTTTGGCATAGAAATCACCGATCCAAAATTCAGTTTATTTAATTTTTTTTTTTATTTCGGCAAATCATTAGTTAGGGATATCTTAGATAATACTTCTATTCTAGTTTCATTACTGTCCTCGAACCTTCTTAGTTTTTCTAAGGGGTCGAATATTTTTTTTTTTTCTTAGAGATTTCAAAATTGGGGACGCAGTTACCTGGTCCCTTTTCCCCTCTCCTTTTTTCCTGCTGGTCTGGGCCGGATACGGGGATCGGATTTCAATCTTACAAGCCAACTCTTGTGGGATTGGGATCTGATGGACACAGAACTTGCATCCTTGGCAGCAGGGCGCCTCTTGAGTCTACGTATTTGAGTAGACCACCCTTTTGGCATGCTAAGTATATTTTGGCTATGGATTTGTTAAGATAGAAATTCGACTTCTGTCTTTGTAGCGTTAGTTATTTCTCACTTAAGTCTTTGGCGCCCCAATTCTTCGTCTTCCTTCTTCTCTATCTCTCTCTCTGTCTTCATTACTTCGAGATTTTTTTTTTCAAATTTTCAACCTTCCCCCCCCCCGATTTTGAACTTGTTGCTTACAATTTATTTAACTTACAACTCTGATCTGAAATTACCAGCTGAGACGTTGCAAGACACGATTCCTGGATAAAGTAGATAGTGATTGGGTCCTCCATCACATTTTGACCTATCGCTGAAATGAACAAAGACTTAGTATTTGACGACACTTCGATTACGTTCTTTCACCGTCGTTCCTCTTAAGTTTTTTTTTAATCCGTTGGTCACTTTCCTTTCTGTTTTGGTTTTCAATTACTTTTTAGTTAACCTGGGCCCAGAAATTGTATTTTGATTTACCTAGTTATATCTAGAAATGCTCTGTGTTACGTCCTGCCTCACAAAGTTTTTTTTTTCCTTCATGATTTAAACACGAATTGATTATATAAAAGTTAAAAATTTATAGACGCGCGGTATCAGATAAAATTTAATTTGTTTCCAAATGTAATGTTGGAAGTCATTCGTTTTCTTGGACAATGTTGCAACCTTCTTAGAATTTATTGTTGGGGATGATTAATTTAAATGTGTGCGCATTTATTATAAATATATATATATAGAGAGAAATAAATACTTCGAAATGTATGTGTAATTAGTATGTGAATATGATGTTAAAGTAAAAGTATGATATTAAATGTATTATGAATATATGTAAGAGCGCTCGTGTCTGTCCCCCTAGACGTGTATTGGTTGCTATAGTTTACCAGAAGTCTTCCGACGAATTTAAGAACGTAGATTTTGTTAAGAATACCGCCGTGCATTCAAGTAATTTTCCTTTTCTTCTGAATCAATGTAAATGATAACCTATGTAATTATGTAATGGCATGCATTGAAAAGTAACGGCAGGTCTAAACGTAACCCATACCATAACGAATATTATTCCTGAACGACTAACCTAAAACCATTGTGGAAAGTGCACCTTGAATCCTTCTCACCTGCATATGTATCCTATGACTTGACCAGTTTTTTTTTTCTCTTCTATCCTCAATTTGAACCATCATATTACGTACACCTGTGGAAGATGTTTTTTTTTCTTAAATCCGAACCATGCATATAAACATATACGAAAGTGATCCTAATGAAAGGTCTCATGAAGTGTCCCAGTGTTGGATAAATAACTTGAAATTATTCGATTAATAAGTTTGGAAATGGATCGTCTAAGAGGAGAAACATCCTCTAGTGAAAGTTATTTTCTCAAAATTCCCTAGATGGGTAAAGCGTCGTAATGTGCGATTGCCGACATAAACTGTTACGAGTTACTAACCAAATATAGCCGATAAATGGTTTTGTAAACCGATAGTTAGATATATATATAGATATATAAATGACCACAAACTAAGTCAAATGGAGCGAAATGTTGTGGACACTATAAGTAGTGCGTGATTTGTGATTTGAACGCTCAAAATCATTAATATTTTATTACCCGATGTGAGGTAGAGACTTATATAAGTTCTGATACACCTAAAAGTTTTTTTTCTTTCCTCTTTGTCAATTTTTTTTTTAAAGTGAAATAAGTGTCTTCTTTGCGTATGTCGCAAATCATAATTTTGCTTTAGCATGCCTAAGATATGATATATGTAATAATTCCTTTTTCTTTTCTTTTGTCAATATGATTGAATACATAAAAATTCACTAAAATATAACACTATGTACTCTATTAATATATAACTAAGAATTTGTGCTTTTAATATTTTTTTTTCATAATTATTTGTTTGTCTTCTCTTTTCACTATGAATGTAATAAACTATTTGTACCCTTGTAGCTAGTTGATTTTCCTTTAAACATATATACACTGTCCTGAGTGAGTGAGCGTGTGAATGCATGATAGATTTAATTTAAGTAATTTTAGTGATATCATTTGTCATATTAACATCTGTAATATATGTGTCATGTTTTAACATATGCGTTAAGGTAAATAACCTAGGTCATGAAGGACCGTCACTAATGGTTTAAATCGGCTCGAGGAGAGAAGCAAAAATAGCAAGATAAGCCTAAATACGACATCTTTCTTCCAGGAAGTTGAAATTCTTATTGATACGATACGTAAATTTATATCGAGTTTATAAGTTTGATTTTTTTTTTCCTTGGCTAATTCATATGTGTGGTCGATCCTAGAGAACAGAGTTCAGATGCTGGATGGTTATCAATCACCGGTTGGAATAACATTACAAAGAATTAAATTTCACCTTTCTCGTTTCCAGGTCTAGGCCTGGGCAACCCCACGATCGTGGTGCCTGGAGCTAGGTCTGGGTGGTATGAGGGAACATGTGTCTATTCCGAAGCATTCCAAAATTGATTAGTTGTTAATAACATTTAGAATGATTCATCTTTCAACGACTTTCTCGACTTCTTACTATAATTCCGGAATTATCCAGTAATCTGTTTCTTATTAAAATACCCTATTTCTTTTCTTTCTTCTTTACCTACCTCCTTCTCTTACCCCTCTATTTTCTTCTCTTTCTTTCCTATTTCTAATTGAAAGAAAACGGAGTCATGATTGAGAGTAGTCGCTATTGGCACGGTCAATAAGTTGTTTAGATGAGTTTTCTTCGGGAGTCCGATATGAAGTAAAACAATAACAAGAAAGTTTATTGGAATTTACTCTATTGGAAAATAATCTGGATTTCAATCAGTAAGTGATCTTTCGTAATCGTCCTCGTTTAAAGAGAATTAATTTTAGCGACTCCTCTAAAGTACATTGCACGTTTAATTATTATTTTCTTCGTTTATTTTTTTTTTTTTTTTTGTTTTCTTTCACTAGAAAATTAAAGGTACGGAGTGCTGAGTCGTCAACTTTATTCTATTTTTCTGTTTTAGCACTGTTAGTCTATTGTTTGCTCTCAAATTGGAAGTGGATTCAAAAGCAGGCATTTTCATGCCAATAGTAAAATAGTTAGTTAGGAGTAGTTGATTTGAAAACTAAGTTTTTTTTTTCGTTCTGAAAGGTTTTAATTTTTGTAGGATCATTTCAAGATTACTCTTTGGAGCAAATATGTTGAGGAACGTTCTGTTGTTTCTGATTTTATGCATTCCTTATTTGTTGAGTCGAAATTTTGTCAAGATTTAACAATAATAAAAATTAAATTTAGTGAATAGCACGACTTTAATATTTAAATCTATATAAACCCTAATCCATGTATATACAGTATATATATAGTATATACGTGTATGTGTGCATGTCGGAGTGTATGTGTATGTAAGTTATGAATGTGTTCCAACGTAACTTCTGGAGTGTCTGGAGTAATTTCAACAAAATTAGGTACTAATATGTATTACAACCTGAAAGGATATCGTAAAGTAAGACATCTCCAGTATCTCTAGGGGTGGAAGTGAAGAGGAGTGACATGCAAAATCCATTTTAAAGAATTGATATTAGTGCCAAATACATAGTTTTTAGGATCGCTGAGATATATGTTTTTACGATCCCGATGCTGTTTAGGTCCAACTTTAATCCTGTCACGACGAGGTGTGAAGTTGTGAAAAATGAAATGCCTAAAATGACTGCTGAATTCATTGTTTTTGGGGTCACTAGAGTGATTAGTGCCAGTCACAATGATTTAAGCCAAGGGTTAGTGGAATAGAATGAATATGAATGAATATGAATGAATAAATTTTTGGAAAAGAATAGATCTGTACACCTTCTAGAATATTGTGGAAAATAATACAAATCTATGTCGTTTTGAAAGGGGAAGGGGAGCATATTCTATATTCTTTCGTCGCATTGGTATCAAATCTATTGTTTGTGATCGTTCTTGGAAAAACGGTTGACCTCTTTGAAATGAATTTTGGAACTTAGTCAGTACCTGGCTCAAGCTGGACTTTTATCATGTCAGTTTGATTAACGGACGTACTAGATATGGAACAATTGTAAATTTAGGGTGAAACGATTTACCTTTATTGATTATTCATAGATGTTGTTAGTGCATCACTTGTTTACGTGAACGAATACGGCATTCAAATAGTCGAAATTGACATATCAGCGGTAAGCATAATATCTTTGAAAAATTGGGATTGGAATTTTCAACACGCCTTCAAAACTGAAAATCAGTCGCATCTTGATTTCAGCAGTTCACTGATACTAAGTCCATTCTGGATCATCCAAGAGAAGGCCGTCTACGAAATTCAAGGCCTCCCAATAAACGTTCCAGCAAGTTTCTGCTCCTGTCCAAAAGGTAAAATCAAACCAGGAATGGCTAAAGCACCTTGTACCTGACTCAATATCCTACGATGACTGATCTCCTAGCAACCCTGACGATAATTTTGAATAAAAACTGTTTTCAGTGCTGAAGGACTGTCACAACACACTTGGCAGTTTGAAGCGTTCTTTACTGGTTTGCAATGGTGATATTTCCTCTGAAGACGGTGTGTACTGCAATATACGAGTGGCTCGTCAGACTCTAAGCTTGTGTGCGTGTTAATGGTAGACATTATGAAATATGATTGGTGCAAACTGTTACCAGATTCTGTATGATTCACATCAGTTATAGTTTTTAAATTATTTTTTACCGTATTGCTGTTTTTCACTTTCTCCTTTGGGTACCGGTATGTATGACCATACTAGGTGTATTCTTGGTACGCTTAATTGATTGCAAATTTTTTTTTACCGTTTTTACCCTTTAGCGGTCAAATTAAAATTGTAAGTGGTTGATTTGCGCATAGAGCAGTAAATCAATTCCAAGGAAACCAGCTTTTACTATCTCGTATCTTCTTTTACTTTATGCAGACCAATATTGAATGCAAGAATATTTTATATCACTTCCGGTTTTAGTAGAGAGTTACGAATGATGATGAAATGTATTCTTGGGAACTTAACTGACTGCAGGAAACCGATTCTCGCTATCTATTACACCTTTTGCTTGACAATTGTCAACGTTAAAACCGAAAAATGATTAGTTTTTACCACTTTTAGTGAATAGAACTTCTCTTATCAACGAACTCGATTCCTCAATCTTCGATCTTTTACATCCTCAAAATTGATGCTGGTTCATGAAGCAGTTCTTGAGATTTTATTGTCTGGATTGATGAATACATGGACAGACAAGATAAATATTCGCGGAAGCATAACAGTATGTCACATTTTTTTTTTTTTTTTAATTTTCGAGTAAATTGGAAAAGAAGTTTGAACAGTCTCATGCAATGCAATGACACATACCAAACAAACTTCCCCCTGCGATCTGCAGGTTTTTCTTGTTCACCTCAACCATAGGTTTTTGGGCAACATGGATAAATTTTAAAACTTTTCTCTCGCTTGGGAGAGCTGTTTTATGCTTTGATAAGGCCTCTTCTTCGTAACTGGATCTAGATATTCTATCCTTGATCTTTCTCTTTCTGGTTTTCCTTCTGCCTTTCCCTCTATCTATCAATCGGAGTGCCGAATAAGATGGCCAAGCACGCTCTTTCTTTTTTTCCTATTATCTTCATGATCTGTCGTCTTTCATTTGCTGCAGGTAGATCTCTGAAATTAAACTACCCACATACTATTCTATGATTCAATCCCACCCATTCCACCTAATACCTCAATTTTACCGGAAGCGGTTCACAACTATGTTCGTCCGGATGATATATAAAGAAGGTTTGGCTGATAAAAATAAACCTGAGGAATATGTTTGTCCAACGTAGTTGAAAAATTTGTCGTGATTTATCCACTATTTTCACCTTCGCAAACCCAACTCTAATTTTGACTTTCTTTGGTAAGTGCTACGTTGGCGATTTAGTTGATTCTTCAAAGCAGTCAATTGCAATAAAATGTCAAGTTGACAGTTGGTTAGTCGATCGTTTTCCACTCTTGGATTTTTACTCTCTGTGCTGCTGAGGTAACACCTCGTTTGATTTGTCAATATATCTAGCCCAATGATTTCTTTCTTTACTTTCCGAATTGTTAGACGTCAGACTATTGCGTGACGTACATAGCCGGAGGTTCGACTATCGGTAACGCATACTTGTTTTATAGCCTACAGTCAGATTTAATTTGCTATGGTTTTCTACGAATTGGGATCATTTCTCATGATGCCTTTTATGTATAAACGCAAATGTATACGTTTTTTTTTTGTTTGTTTTATTCTCCTTTTAGGTGAATCGGATTTAAGGTTTTGAAAAAAAGAACGAACGGAATAATGTTTTATCGCATATTACTGTATGTTTGCTTTCATGACTAGATACAATTTTACGTTACATTTTGTATACAGATGATTATTGTAGCCAAATAAGACTAAAATAACTTGTGAGTGCATACTGGTTTAGAGACTGGGAATTTTATTCTTTGCAATACAAAAGCAAATATATGCATTTTTTTAACTGCTATATCGCAATATCCATTTTCACTGATCATTAAAGTTGTCTTTTTCAGTGTTTCGTCTTGTTGAAAAGTTTTGTAAAAATAAATGTGTGTTTAAGTCTTTTGATAATAGTGAACTTTTTCATTTATCGACTGTATAACACCGTTCTTAGTTACGATCAAAAATAATAATAATAATAATAAAACATGAAACCAGTATTTTTAATTAACATGTTCATTTTTGAATGAAATTTAGTTCGTATATCAAACTTTTAACGTTACAGAATTTTTTCCCCTGTAAGTCACTGGAGATTAAACTTTCATTGGGGAATTTAATGACACGTTAAACAAAGAGAAAGTAACTTACTTAAGTTTTTTCCTTATATGAGTTCAGTTGTTTAAATGGGTAATGAATCACGTTTGACCATTTTTATCTTCTTCTTTTATGCGCAGAAATTCCATATCAGAAGACATACACAGTTCATTTTTTTCACTGTCACTAGCTATATATGGAACTAGTCGTACACTAAAATTATATGCAGGATTTTCATGTATATACTTTATTATTTCAAAGCTAAAAAAATAATATGGAGGGATATAACAGATGGAAAATTTGTATAAACAGTCTTAATTACTTCCTTAATACTGTAGCTATTAGCTTAAAATAAAAGTACATAATTACTAGCATATTAACAATATCGTATAAACATTTTAGATTTTAGATGAAACTTGGTGTGTATCTTCCTTCCGCTCGCCCTAATAAACATATTGTTGGGAGTTGCAATCTATCAAGGATAAGGGCAGCAAAAAGTTGTAAAATCACCTCCATATTGTAAGTTTTATAGAGATACATGGAAGACATTTTTTTAATACAAAGCACGATCTTTTTCTTTTTGATTACAGCAAAACTTAATATATTTCCTTTATGTCATTGGGAATATCCCTACAGCTTAGGGTTAAAATCTGCCAAAAATCAAAGTATGAACAAACCCTCTTTCGATTTCAAACATATGTTCCACGATAAGTTTTCGTTAAATGTATATTCGATTTTGGTATAATATATCGTACATTTTTTTAAGGCCGCCAATCAAACAATTTGAATAGAACTGTAGTCAGTGAAGAATAAAGTGCCCTGCTACTAGTAACCAAGTGGTACTTGGTTAAATCGTACTTTGCTTTTTTCACCTATCTTTAGGCTTTAGTTACCGAAGACAAATGTCGAAACATATTTTTAATCAATACGTTCGTTTACTTGATCTAAGGAGAATGGCAATTTTTACCTTGTCGTAGTAAAAATAGCGGTTTATTCTCGGTTATTACGTGTCACACTTGATAATGGCTGAATACTTGGATAATTTTAGACAATTACACGAATATTTAAAGCATCATCTTCCTTCTTTTTAAAAACTTGCAGTTTTCAACTCCCTTGGTTATTTTGAACACGTCTCGCGGTAAAATTAACTACAGATAGACTAACATAAGTGGTGCGACGTGGGGATGCACAGAGAAATATATGTGTTGTGCGCTGAATGTTCTGAATGTAGGGAAGCAAGAAATGGCATATTTTTACGCCACCGCCATATGATAGCGAAGCTTGTTTAGGCGTCATTCTAGTAAACCTTGGTTAGACGTTCGAATCTTCCGAATTCACTTCAATATTTTTCTTAGTGGTATATACAGTAGAACCTCTCTAATCTGTCACCTTCGGGACTGAAGATATGATCGGAACGCAAAAAAGGTTGGATTATCAGAAAATAAAAAAAATACTTATTAACAGTAAAATATACAATCTCTAAATTCAAAATGACTGTATTGTACTCTACAATGAAAATAAACGAATAGTAAGCACTAAAAATGCACTGTACAGTACAGAAAACACGCACAACGAGAAAAACGTTACAAGAGGTGACGGAACACTAAAGCGGATATGGGGTAATAGCAAGTAAACAACAATGCCGCAACGGCAGTAAACGACAATGGGCCTCGTGAGTCACCCACGAGTCGGGACAATTTCGGCTCGAGCACGATCGGATCAACCGGAGTGACAGACACGCCGAGGGCGGACGAGAGAGATTCTACTGTAGTTATATTACATACTCATTTATATATAGGGTGTAACCTAAATGCATGGCCAAAAGTGACGAGGTGATTGCGGACATCCAAGTAAGTAAAAATGTTCCTATAAACATAGGTTCAAAGTTGCTTCGTTTCTGAGATATCGAGCTCCTCCGGGGGTCCAGTGTTGAAATATCAAGCCCCTCCAATTACGAAAGTGAATGGAAATGTTCAATATTACAGTGATAATGCAAGCAAGTGAAATTATGCCTGTTCTAATACATTTACATTAATATAGAGAATGAAACTAATCAACACTCGAGGTTATTGTGTTGTCAGTGTTTCCAACCTGGTACAAAGTGTTATGTTTTGAAATAGCGCTAGACCTCCATACGTTAGCATAGGATTGCTGACATCAAATCGTTCATAAATACGGGGCGGATTCCTCTTCGTTTTCGAAAGACAAGGCGTCCAAGTGTGAAGTCAATTAACGGCACACAATAGGAAACAGCGGTTCATGGATAACAACTTTTGTATGAATGTGATCTCTCATGTGCTATTGTGTCGTTAAAAATAAATACACCTGAGAATAACTTACATATGAAGCCACAAAGTAATTAAGTGTTAAAATCCACAAAGTAATGTTATTGGATAGCAATGTTGCCCACTTCGTTTAAAGGTCAGAGGGTACTTGCCAGATTGACAAAACTGACAACCCAATAATCTCAAATGTTGATTAGTTTCATTGTCTGTGTTGTAAATGTATTTGCATAAGCATAATTCCACTTGATTGTATTATTCCTGTAATATTGAACATTTCCATTCACTTTCACCGTTGGAGGAGCTCGATATTTGAACATCCTGTATGTCGGAAACGAAGCAACATCGGACCCATGTTTATAGGGACATTTTTACTTATTTGAATATCCGCAATCACCTTTGGCCATGCATTTATGTTACACCCTGTATATTTCTGGGCATTACTGAGGTATGACGTCTTCCGACGAGAACCCTGTTCGGGGAAGCTGGAAGGAAAAAAAAAAAAAGAATGGGGAAGGAAAAAAAAGGAGAGCCGTTACGACCTGTATGTTAGAGATCATTTGCGGCGTTTGCCTGGTGTGAATGAAGAAAACCAAGTAAAACCTCAATCAGGATGGCTTTCCTGAAAAAGTTGTTATATCCTTTCGACTGAATGTCTTCACCAAGAATAGAACACAGTATGGGGATGAATATTAACTATCTAAGTCAGCGTTTCCCAACCGGTGTGCCGCGAGGAAATCGAAAAAATTATTAATTCTATAGCAACCAAATTGCAAAACATAGTAAAAAATGTATATTTTTGTATTTCACATTACTATGAATTTCTACCACGAAAATAAAATACTGTAATTGTAATATATTACTCTACATCTATTACTGTGTAGCAGACAGTATTTCGGCTCGTACACATTTCCACGGTTAGCTGCTATGTTACACTTCAATTGAGAGTCATACTAACACCGAGAAATGGAAGCACTTGTACGGTACGCGTGAAAGTGAACATTCGTAGAACACACATTCGCACGTGAATGACAGAACAACACTTTGTTCAACAGGTGTGATATGACTTCGACGCATCGCAAGCTGTGTGATTGCAATAATATGCACCGGTTTTGGTTAAAACAGCAAAGTTAAAAGTACAAGACATTTGCTTACTCGTTCGTTATTTATTGATCTTCGTTCTTAGTGAAAGGTTGGATACAGTTTTCGAAAAAGAATGCGTATTTTTAAAAATCTGAGTCCTATATTTCATTGCAATGGTTTTCTATTTTAAAATTAGAATTTAAAAAATGCATAATGAATTACCTTAGGGGAAAACCAGTGATCGAGCTTTCATCTCTGTGAGAAGGAGATCAGTAATCACAAAAAAATAAACATGGTATTTTATATTTGCAAATAATAATAATAATAATAATAATAATAATAATAATAATAATAATAATAATAATATCTATGAGTGTGCCGGGAGAATTCAAGTAACACTCGTAGTGTGCCGCAAGTTGAAAAAGGTTAGGAAACGCTGATCTAAGTAGTAAGTTTGATTTAAACTACTCGCTGAGCAAAATAATACGTATATCGTAAAAATTATTAACGTTTAACAGTTCGACCAACTGTCCACTTTGGCGTCATCAGGCACTATACACAGGTAGTGACAGAATTAATATATGAAGGACAGTGAAAAAAAATCCATGAATCCTTATTAGTTACTCAACGGCCAATCCCCTTACACCACACACCAAAAATGGAAGAAGTTAAGAGAAGATACACACGGAATCGTACCCAAAAAGTTGTAGGTCGGAAAACTACTGTCATTCGATTAGTGATGTGGACCATTCAATGGAAATAAACTTCGTTAGTATAACGGAGAAAAAAATCAAGCAGACGAACAGTAAGAGAAGAAAACGGAGGAGAGAGTAAAGACATTCTATGAGAAGTTAGAGAGAAGTGATTATGATATAAAGAAACTGATGTACAAAAGGAAAGGAGAAAGGAAAGGAGTAGAAAGAGAAGGAAGACTGAAGGGAAAAGAAGAGGAAAGGCACATATGGTGATGGTGGGGATATAGGGTATGAGGAAAGAGAACGAGGTCATCAAAAGAATAGTTAAGAAGATTGGAGATAATTTTACGTACAGAAAGGGAAGCAAGAGATTAGGGGTACTAAGGGAGAAGCGAAGAAAGAAAAAAGAAGAAGAGAATGATGGAGAAAGGAGTAATATATAGGATCCAGTGCTATGAGTGTGATATGTACTTTATTGGGGAAACGGAAAAGAAATTAAAAGAGGGAATAAAACAACATAAGGACGACGTTAGGTTGGAGAGAGACAGAAATACAGTCTACAAGTATATTGGAGATACGGAAGATTAACCCTAGGAACACCGAAGGGGGGGGGGTGACGCTCGGAAGCTCACAACTTATTTTTGTTACATTTTGTAACATTTCTAATTGTATAAAAAGATCCGAAAAAAATTGATATTGTCAAGATTGACCCTATTCATCATAAAACGTACTTGCTTTGTTTTTTGTTTTGTTTTTTCTATTTATAAGTAAAGTGCTATGAGCCTCAGAGCCCTCCCCCCCTTGGAAGTACTAAGGGGTTATTCACCGCATTTGCTGCTATATTGCAGTGTTTTGGCCATTTTTTTAAATTTCCCTTTGAAACAATTTTGGTATTACAACATGCAGGGGCACTTTGAGCTATTATTCTGGTGCAGTGTTGCCAAGTGCACATTATAAAAAATTAGTATATACATTTTTCTGATTATTTTTGGCACCTAAATATTTTATTTTCTATTAGTTTATTTCTTCAAACCTGCAAACACTAAATATGTCACTTTATATTATAATCACACACACACACATATATATATATATATATAAACAGAGAGAGAATCAAGTTTCAAGTTTCAATAGTGATTGGAAAGAACTATGCTGCTCAACCTCTGGTGTTATCAAGTATTTTTAATCATAGAACACTGCAACACTGGCTGAAGACGCATATTTCATAGGAAATTGTCAGTTCGTTATTCTGTGACTATGACTGTATGTAGAAATCTGCAGCAGTATTGGGACAATGGCAACTCGTGCTCTTCGCCAAAGTTCAATTGAGAAAGAACTTAAAGAACTTTTAAATGAATCTGACATAAAAAGTAGTGAGCTCGAATATAGCAAGGTGGAAATAATCCTGTCAGATTTTGATGCGAAAGACAGTGGTTTGAACATTTGACTTGATAATGCAAATGGAACAAATGGAAGCAGTAGTACATTTCTTGCAATGAATCCCTTGTATTATTTATGATGTTGTAGTAGTGTTAGTTTACAAAGCTGACAGACAAATCGTAGCTTGTTTGCTTACGTTTTACATGATCATTCCATAGCTGCAAAAACCCTGAAGTTGTGCTACTAGAGAAATTGTAACTTATGTTTGTGTTGGCAACACTGCTTCTCTGGTGATATCCCCTATAGTGTCCAATGAACGTCCCTCACACTATTTTTTTTCGCGGAAACAAAATTTGAAAAAAATTCGCCATTCCAAGGATAACTGGGATAGACTTACAAAAGATTATTCCTGAATTCATTGGAATACTGAAGTATACCCCACTCTTCCCCATTTTACCACACTTTACTGCATCATCACCAAAATGTTTTTAGAACCCCCTTTTTGTACACATACTATACTGTATTTCTTTGCTATTGATCTGTTTGATAATTTTTCTACACAAACAAATAAAATAAATAGGTCATAATTACTGACATAAATAAAAAAATGGTAACGTATACAATTACACACATATAGTTGGCAAGACTGTACTTAGAATCCTAGCAATAAAAGAGAATAAAAATATATATGATGTCTTAGACATCCCAAGTTCACATCAGACAAGAAAAATTATTTTCCGCGAGAAATAATGACCTTTATGCTGTGGGCCTCAGAGGCTCCCTCGTTGGTGTTCCATGTAACCCAAAAATACTTTCGTATTCCTAGGGTTAAGTTAATTGGAGTGAAGTGAAAGTGCTGGGCCAAGACAAAAGAAGACTAAAAATTTTAGTCAGAAAAGCGAAAGATTGAATAGAAAGCGATAGAGTTATAAACGGAACTCCGGACTTAAAATTGATAAACAGTGGAATTTGTTATTAAGGAGTCTTAAAGATTAAGTTAATTCTACAGGTTTACCTTTGTAAATTTAGTATTTATTTATTTTTTATTTATTTGTAATTTATATTATATTATTAGTATTTATATTTAAGGAGCTTTTATAAAGCTTCTTTTGTGAATTAGATTAGGACTAGTTTTCTTTTAGAAATGAATGTATAGGCTTGTTAACAAGGGGATGGGAATAACGACTTTTGTTTGTTTTTATTTTTGGTGTGTGGTGTAAGGGAATTGACTGTTGCAGATTTGAATTGAAATAAAATGAAACCTTCAGTT
Organism: Thermobia domestica; assembly: GCF_964235325.1. Lineage (NCBI taxonomy): Eukaryota > Metazoa > Arthropoda > Insecta > Zygentoma > Lepismatidae > Thermobia > Thermobia domestica. Next base: position 35,109 of record NW_027656041.1, read on the forward strand.
TTACATCCCACAATTATGCCGGCTAAACTAAAGAAGACAGCGATGATGCGAAATAAATGCAATGGTGGAATGAATAAAATGGGAAGAAACAGGAGAACCCCGAGAAAACTCACGCATACAGTGTTTGTCCACAAAGTGCATTTGGTGCGACCTGGGATCGAACTAGGGACCTCATGCACCAGAAATGAACCTTCTACCACTGACAGACCGTGGCCCACTGTTGTAGATTTCTGTAACCAATCAGGATTCGTGGATTTTTTCGCTGTCATATATGTATTAATTCTGTTACTGATTTTTTCGCACTTATATATTAATTCTGTTCATAGTGTCTGATGAAGTCAAAGTGTATAGTTGGCGAAACTCTTACACGTTAATAATTTTTATAATAAACATATTGTGTTGCTCAAAGAGCATTTTAGATCAAATTTATGTGTACTAAAACAAAGCTTCAACAACTGGAAACAATATCTAAGTACTATTTTGGTTGCAGTAACGGAGAGCTCGCCAGCAAGGGCACGATTTCTCTGGGGGTGGGGGTGGCATTGGGATGAAGAAGGTATATACTGTATATGAGGATTTTAAGACAAATTGCATTCAAATTATGCCAAATGTTGTATATTCATAAATACAATAGGGAGCCCGGGCCCTTGGCCCCCAAAATCGGCGCCCTTGCTCGCCAGGCTGGTAGCCAGCTCAAAAATGTAGAAGTTAGGGGTTTCCGATTGAACTATATTATAGTTCATCACTATATTATAGTTTATTTGCAAGCCTACCGTGAAAATTTTGGGGGTCAGTAAAAATTTAGGGAGGGCTGCCTCCTAGACCCCGTCTGGATAGGGGCCTGGAGCTCGGTGAATTATGTATTGACAAAGCAACTTGGTGACTAACAACCAAATTTTGGGTCATCTAATTCTACAAATTTTCTCAGCGTATTTCAACAAACACTCATACATAGCTATGAATATAGTTTAAAAAATTATGGCATTTATTCTGAAGTTGGGCGTCCGCTTTCTCAACGTTTTTTCGCTCTTATCTCCTTTGCACACTTTCTGCAATTTGATACTAGGTTCATTAATCCGTGCTCTTCTCAAACTTTTAAAAGATATTGTTCGTTATCAACGTATTGCTTCACAAATGTTAAAACTGTTACTTCATTGCCCTTGTACATTCGCCATGTTGATAATATATATTATCGTTTCTTTCCCACAATGCAACTGTTTTGTTACCTTGCGCCAAGTAGTTCCCTCCGCTCGCTGTATAGTCCCATGTTTATAACCGCTTATATATAACAAATAAACAGATTTTTCGAGACTCTTATATATTATCAAGCACACAAACGATCAAATTATACATATATTTCCTGTAAATTTTAAAAATTTTGCTGGAAACGAATGCCCAACTTTGGAACTTAACCCAAAATTATTTTGTGTCCTGAATTTTTAGCTGAAAATACTGTAAGCCCTATGTAAGAGACATTTCAGATAAAGTTTCAAGTTCAGATAAACAACTACGCTAAGATATAGTTGATTTAAAACTGAAATCGTAGAAATTACATCACATGACAAGTATGCAGAATAAAATCCCGCCAAAAATGGAAGAAGCTTTCATTTCTAAGGGATATTTTTTCCTTCTTTTTAGTTTAACGTCCAATGATTATGTAGCGAGATAATAAAGGCGTTGATGATGAGATGGATGATGATTATGGTGAAACGAAGACAGTGGAAGGAAACTGAAGAACCTCTAAAAAACACATGCGGTGTTTCCCCACCACAAATCCCACTTGGTGCGGGCTGAGTTCGAAGTAAGCGCTCTACCACTGTGCTACTACGACCCCTAAGGAATAATGCAGTGGTCCTTCTTCCACCAGAAAATTTCGAACAAATTTATCATCCCAATCCGAACCATGAGGTAGAATGAACAAGGAAGTCCGTTTTAATAGAGTAACTACAGAGACTGACAAAAAATAAATAAATAAATAAATAAAAAGTTGCAAACAGAATACATGTACTATGCAGTGTTTCTTCCAGACATGTTTTTTGGGGGGAAGAGTGAGTCCCAGAGGAGACCAAAATAGTACGTCTGTAATATAATAATAAACAAAATAGTACTACCAGTGCCTTCCCGGGAATACTAAGTGTGCCCCCGGAACATTTCTTCTGAAAGAAACAATGATACCATGTGTAAGAAATGTCTTGTTATGCATAAAGCGTATTCAATAACTTTCATTTAAAAAAAAGTAATATCAGAGTCCTATATCAAGAATAATTTTATGACCATTTAGGATTCAATATCACGTAATTTGGTTCTTTGTTGTTGTTGACGTAGAATTTTCTTGAATACTAACTGATAAACATGTAATTACTTAGAATTGAGCTTCCAATAAAAATATTTTCATTAACACAATATCCTGAAATACGTCGCAATCCCATTGAATATATTTTTTGAATCTAATTTACACACTCCTTCTGTAATTGTAAACAAATTATTATATCTTTTCTTGTTCCTTATCCTTACATGCAACTGATAGAACACTTCTTGCCTGAATTTCTGTATCAACAGTTGTAGGGCTACTATGAAATATTTTTGTTGCTAAGAATGTATTATTCGTATAATGTAGAATATAGCATTATTAATACAACACTTCAATAGCAAATTGAATCTATATATATAAAAGAGAACGCACAAAATCCTTTGTCCGCTCATCACGCTAATACGGCTGAACCGATTTCTTTCATTTTTGGGGGGTTGTTAGGATTTGGACCCTAGATGGTTTTTATCATATCACTTTAATTTTCAATTACCAGTGTCTTGAGATAATTGACCAATCAGGTGTCAATACGTACAAAAAATCCTTTGTCCGCTCATCACGCTAATACGGCTGAACCGATTTCTTTCATTTTTGGGGGGTTGTTAGGATGTGGACCCTAGATGGTTTTTATCATATCACTTTAATTTTCAATTACCAGTGTCTTGAGATAATTGACCATTCAGGTGTCCATACGTACAAATCCTTTGTTATTAGTTCATCATAGGTATAAAAATAAACGTATTTATATGCAACCCACATGACCCTGTGACTCGGCGGGTTAACATAACTGACAGGCGCTATAAATCACTTGAAAGCGAAAAAGTAAAAATTATCTAAGTAACAAAGTTTATTGCGTTCCGGGGTGACCGCAGCGAAGCGGGGTGAACGCTGCTAGTATATATAAAAGAGAACGTACAAATTCCTTTGTCCGCTCATCACGCTAATACGGCTGAACCAATTTCTTTTATTTTTGGGGGGTTATTAGGATTTGGACCCTAGATGGTTTTTATCATATCACTTTAATTTTCAATTACCAGTGTCTTGAGATAATTGACCATTCAGGTGTCCATTACGTACAAATCCTTTGTTAGTTCATCATAGGTATAAAAATAAACGTATGTATATGCAACCCGCATGACCGTGTCACTCGGCGGGTTAACATAAATGACAGGCGTTATAATGGTTTTTATCATATCACTTGAAAGCGAAAAAGTAAAAATTATCTAAGTAACAAAGTTTATTGCGTTCGGGGGTGACTGCAGCGAAGCGGGGCGGGTTAACATAAATGACAGGCGATATAATGTTAACATTTACTGCAATCTTCTATGGTTTTTATCATATCACTTGAAAGCGAAAAAGTAAAAATTATCTAAGTAACAAAGTTTATTGCGTTCCGGGGTGACCGCAGCGAAGCGGGGTGAACGCTGCTAGTAAGAAAATAAATCAAATTAAGGGATTTATACTCGTATATTGTCAATGTCGGAACATGCAACAAAAAATCTGATAACATCTTTTAACTTCTGCAAACACCTATTAGTGCTATTTCGTCCGCAGAGCTTTAAAAATACATATATCCTCCATAACCCTTTATTGGCCAGTGTTGCTCTCAAGAAACATCGAATTCTATCGCGTTATCCACACGAATTATAACATCAGTAATAATTTAATTGGCATAATTGCTTTCATACAATATTCATAATGATTTTCGTGTCGTTGTTTAGATACTTCTAATTTTTGTCAACACGGAACAGTTAAATTTAGTATTGTAGAAGCTTTTTCTCTTACGTTCCTCAAAAGTTTCTTGCGCTGTAGGAAAATATTTCAATGAAACTGTTGGTAATTACTGAGAGTACTCTTATGATATTTAACCATAATAGGGTAATGCTGCTCAGTAGCTACATATAAGACCTATTTTAAGGCAATGTTGTTTTGAAAGAAACACCCTGTATTTTTTAACCAAAGTACAAAAGTACTTTAAAAATTATGAAATTATGATCAGGAAGACATGGTTCAACCATAAAAGCAAACTAAATATTTTCTTGGTAATGTTATCAATGCTTGCCAATTAAAAGGTTAAATTAAAATTTATTTTACATAGCGATAGGTAATTGGTGAAACATCTCAGATTTTAAAAGGATAACATGTGTGTTTTATACTCGCTTCGGCTGCACATTATTATTAGTAATATTAACAATAAGCAGTACACGAAAGCCTTATGAAACTTTTTGATAGTATAACTATGTTATACTATTGTTAGGAAACCTGAAAATATAACTATTGTTCGAAAAATTGGTATTTGCATTACGGGTGGCCATAAATTCAATTTACAAACGTCATTTGGGACCGAAAGAGGCTGCTTTGGTGTAAAACCTTTGGTACAAATGATGTGTGCAAAAGATTTGTGGTAGAGAAAGTAAGTACCTTGTATTTCTCGTATTCACCATATATCGGGTTTTGCAAAATAAGTGTTACGACAATTAGGAGGTGACTCCTGCCACTGAGACAAGAAAAAAGTTCTCTTGAACTTTCGGCTATCGGACATAGTTTCCGATCTACAAGGTGCCGAAAGCGTGGGAAAATGACTTTCGGACGCCAATAGTTCGGAAACTATCCAACGTAAAGAGGGCGGGTAAAAAATTTACTGAAGAAGTTATAACTGCTGTATTAAATTTTGCATGTTTTACAATCCTACCATGCACGCGCAAGGATTCCCCAAAGGAACGTAGGGAGTCCCGGTTAATCTGCCAAATGAAAAATGGTATAAATGGATACGAATGGATAGGGTTTCTTCCAGGTAACAATAATTCGTTTCTATTAAGTCGATATCTGGAACAAATACAAAATGGCAGATACCTTCATGCCCGTTGTGTGTGGTTGCATAATCGCCAGGTATGGATGCTGGCCAACAGTGACGTTCTGAGTATTAAGTGTAGCGAATTTGTACTCAAATGCTCTAGAAAGACATCTGGAATGTCGGTAGAGCACAACAGATGAAGCATGGTGATTTACATGTGTGGAAACACTTAATAAAAAATGCCCAGAAATGCACTAATACTAAGTAAACGCGAGTTCAAAGCGTCGGAAATGTAAGGAATAGCATCGAAAACATGAAAGCCATTGCCAATTCACCAAAAATATTCCCTCAAACCGATGCAATATGATGTGCACGGTTGCATACCAATAAGGATGCAACAACTGAGGCCAAGTTGAAATTGTGCAAGGGGATTCACTAAGAAACTGGGTAAACTAAAGGAATGTCACTAAGAGACTTTTTCTTATGGGGCCACATAAAAAATGTTGTGTATAGTGAAAAAGATCAGAGACATCAATCACTTACCGGAAAGAATCGTCGCGGCGGTTGGGACAGTTACATCTGAAATGTTGGTAAATACGTGGCGAGAAGTGGCATATAGTCTCGACGTGTGCAGGGCCATAAATGGAACCCACGTTGAAGTCTCTTAATATTAAATAAAACTTGATGGAATTCTCTTTCATGATATGTACTCATTGATGTCAGTTTTCATTCATTTCCCAATTAAATTTATACTTAAAACTTCTTCTTATACTTAAAAGTTCTTTTTCAAACACCCTGTATATTAAATCACTAATCATAGAGTATACAGGGGCGGATCGAGGGGGCGATCGGGACGATTGCCCCCACCCCGCTCAGAAGAGGAAACTGTCTTACTTTATGTAGAAGAAGAGGAAATTTTTATCTGAAAAGTAGCTGTATGTAGCAATATTGTAACCCACCGCCCCCCCAGAAATCCGTCCTGGATCCGCCCCTGGGGAGATATCCATTTTGTTTGTACTTGATTGCCACTAACATATTCAATCGTATGAGAGCTTCCTTGATACTCGTCAAAAATGGGGAAATGACTTCCGTAAGGAAGGAAGATTTCAGTGTAGCACAACATATTCTACCTACGACTCCTTAGTTGTAGCCAAGCTGCGAGACGATGGAAATGTGAATACTAATGGTGTAGAGATGTGAGCTCCCAACATTTCCGGGGAAAATCGGGAATCCTGCTAACTGTTAATTTCGGAGTGTTATAAGGTTTTTGATTTTAAATTGCTCTAGAATTGGAAAGACTCTTAGTCCCGGAAACACTTTTCAATTGCTAGAGAGCATAAAGACGCTTTGAATATGTTGACAGTAACTGAGTATAATGACGGTATAGACAAATTTGTACCACTTTATAATGAGTACTTGAATGTGTATAGCCAATATATTGAGAAGTAGAGGAAGATATGTAGTTCCTCTACGACATATCTTTTGCGCATATTATTTGCAGTTTCCGCTTCACACCAAAACGGACATTTTCTTCTCGATAGCCCTCGTGCATTTACTTTTTTAAAGTGTAACTTGTAAAATGATTCAAATACTCAATTCTTTTGGGGATGGCTCAGTGGTAGAGGGTGCGAAGGGTCCCTGCTTCGATCCCAGCTTGTGCCAAGTGGATTTTGTGGTGTGGGTGGGTTTTCTCGGCGTACTCACATTTTCTTTATTCCATCATTTTCATTCATTTCTCATCACCGTCTTTTTTAGTCTAGCAAGCATAACCGTGGAACGTAAAACTGAAACATTTAATTTTTTTCCTTTTGTGGATCTATTCTTTTCATATAAGAAGCGAGATGAATATCGCTGGAATATCCTAGACAGGAAGAGTATAAACCTCACATAGATATTGCAGTTGTAAACAACTCTTATTATTGTTTCTAAGAACTTTCATTATTAGAATTTCAAGAAGTGATAATGATGTTTCTCATCCACAAAGTTAAAGACAGAAAGAGTGCTGTTTCTATTAGAAATAGCTTCTAAATGATTGGATAAAATTTTGCCTCGTTAACAATATTATTTATTTCCTTGTAGTCAAAATAAGTATTATAGTTCCAAACCATTTTAATGATAATCTACAGAACGACTTGTAAATGTGTTTCAGTTAACTGTTGAAAGTATTTCTTACATTTGCATCTATTTCTCTCGGATTCAGATAGCTCTAGCGGAGAATTCCTGTGTTATGACATGCACTCAACTTAATGAAGTTAAGACTGGAAAATGCTTCGGAGTTTCGTGCTAGCTAAACCACTGTGGAGATATTTCTGTATTGTTGCGAAGAAAGCGCTTTTCATCTCTAGTTGTATTTCGCCCTAGGAATGCATCATTGTAATTTCTTACCAACAGGAATGAACACATCTCTTTCCACTGTCAGTTTATGTTGAACCCATTTACTCTTCTTTATCCATACTTTGTAAGAAAGAATAAAGGCGTCTCACTCATCAACCCTCACACCGTAATACTATAGCCAGAAGCGTGAAATGGGCAGAAAACTCCTTTTTTTATAAAAGTTTATTGATAAAAAAGATTTTTTTCTATATATATATATATATATATATATATATATATATCAGCGTTTCCCAACCGGTGTGCCGCGGCACACTGGTGTGCCGTGAATTGGTCACTGGTGTGCCGCGAGGAATCGAAACAAAATTATTAATTTTATAGCAATAAAATTGCAAAACGTAGGAAAAATGTATATTTGTAATTCACATTACTATGAACCTCTACTATGAATCTACAATTTTAAGTTTCATACCATGTTACTGTTCTGTACATTTCTAATGTTAAAAAAAGTATTTGTTATCCCTGTTATGACCATTATTGCTTCTTTATTGTTGCAGACTATTTCGTAACTTGAAAATTTAAAATATCATTCAATTATTTCGACAAATTACCTACATTTGTGTTTTAAAAGTAAAAGAGATTTGTTTGGTCGTTCGTTATTTAGTTATCTTTCTTATTAAAAGGTTGGATACAGTTTTTAAAAAGAAAGCGTATTTTTAAAAACCTGAGTCCAATATTTCATTGCAGTTGCTTTCTATGTTTAAATTAGAATGAAAAATAAACATAGTGAATTACAACGGGGAAAACCCAGTGATAGAGCTTTCTTCTCTGTGAGAAGGAGATCAATAATCACAGAAAAAATACCACTGTGTTTAATATTTACAAATAATAATATCTATAAGTGTGTCGCGAGAATCCAAGTAACATCCGTAGTATGCCGCAAGTTGAAAAAGGTTGGGAAACGCTGATATATATCCTAAGAGAGGAGGAGCTGGGTGAAGGGGTTTCACTTTTCATTTCTTTTTTCTTTTTCTTCTCTTTTCTTTTCTTTTTTCTTTTCTTTTTTTTACTTTTTTTTTTTTTTTACTTTTTTGCCAAGAATAAAGTAGACCTACCCCAAGAATCCCTGAAGGTACTGAGATGAACTTCTCATTAACAGCAAGTGCAGAATGTTTTAGCATTTCCCGAAATTCGGCTCTTAAAGGAGAATAGAGTAATTTATATTAAAAATTCCGATTCGTTATTGACAAAATATCCAGTGAAAGGGTTTTCTTAAATTAGAAATATGAAAATAGGTGTTTATCAGACATCGCATTCATCTTCAGGAATTGTAATCATTTCTAACAAACTTTCGTAGTGAAAGTTTAAATTGGATACGCATCCGTTATCTTTAACGTAGCCTACATTAACTTTGAACACGTTTCGCGATATTAATGGTAACACTTGTAAAAGTAACTTATAAATTTATGCTTTATCTCTCTAAACATTATTATTTCCAAGAATGAATCAGAAAGAGTAAATTGTCCTTTACTGAAACAGTTATATGTTTTCTTTTGAAGTCGGACCTATATAGCGCGAAGTTTGAGGAATATGTCCTCTTGGTCCATCCACGGGACAGCTCTGCCTATTTAAATTACAGTTTCTAGAACCTTCTAAAACACTATCCACAGATGCAACTCATTCAATATTTGGCAACAACTCTTCCAAATGAGATTTGTCAAGGACTACAAACGATTTCGTTTGGTGCGACCTGGAAAATTAAGTAGGTTCATTTTTAGTATATTAGATCTTTCTGCAGAGTCCTTTGGCGTCTTTCACAAATGTGTTAAGATTTTACCGCTGCTCTAAAGTTAGGACATAGGTACCTAGTGTGTAGTATGGGTTGGTTTAACTTAAATTTTAAAATAAGTGAACATTAGTTATAATTAACAAATTATTTGTGTCAAAAATATTAATTATAACTTTGTAATTATATCATTAGACAAATGAGTTTCAATTCACACTGTAAAAGTACAGTAGACTTCCAAACTATGGACATTCAATACTCAAACTTGAAATAGAACATCTACGTACAACTACTCATTGCGAAAGATTAATAACATCAAAGATAGAACCTGTTCCTTGAATGCTGAATCAATATCAAAAAGTCCTTCCTGTTTTTGTTCTATGGCGATAAAGGTTGAAACCGGAAATATTTAATTTGAACCACTTCTGGTTTGAATGGATAGTTAAGAGACAGAACCTATTCTTGAGACGATGAATCGTTTGCAAAACACAGCCACTCGATATCTCTCACCGTTCTTGCTCTACAGAAATCAATATCAAAACTGAAAGTATTAGTAAATTAGGACCACTTCCGATTTTGCTAGAATGTTGCAGATTATAATGGTATGCTCTTTTGACACCTTGAATCCATTGCAGAAAACAGCTTCTCGCTATCTGTTACTATTTTTGTTGAAATCAGAAATAATTAATATTAACTACTTCCGGTTTGATTGAAAGTTATTGGGGAGAAAAATGGACCTACTCTTCGAAAAGTAAATGAATTGCAAAAACCGCATATAGATATCTCGTACCGTTTTTGCTATGTGAAAATCGGTATTGCAGTAGGAAATAGTAGTAAATTACAGTCACTTTTGGTTTTGATCGAGTGTTGCGGACTGTTATAGCATGTTCTCTTGACACCCTGAATCGATAGCAAGATAATGGGTTGTCGCTATATATTACCATTTTTGTTCTATGGCGATAAATGTTGAAAGCAAAAATGGTTGATTTCGACCATTTCTGTTTGAATAGACGGTTAACGGAGGAAATTATACATATTTTTGGAACTTTAAATCAATTGCAATAAACCACATCCTGATAGTATTTATCATTTTTGCTCTATGGAAATCCGTATTCAAACCGGAAGTAATAGACACTAAATCGTTTGCAAAATACGCTTCTTGCTATCTGCTACCGTTCACGTTCTAGGGTGGTAAACGCTGAAAAGGAAATGGCTAATTTTTATTATTTCTGATTAGAGTGGAGCAGATGAAACTTATTCTCGGGATGCTGTGGTGAATGCTGAAAACCACATCTTGATAGTACTTACCGTTTTAGCTCTACGGAAAACATCGGAACGGAAGTAATAGTACATTTCAACCACCTTCGGGTTTGATAGTGTGCTGTAGACAGTCATGGTATGTTGTCTTAAAACATTGAATCGTTTTTTTAAAAAAAGACTTCTTATCGATTACTGTTTTCGTTCCACAGTAGGCAATAGGTCCCTTAGCACCCCTTGTAAAATCCATGTTCGTGGAAAATAGTGAACAACAACCATGTAGTAACATAGTAGGCCGAGGGAGAAGTCGGATTGTGATTGTGACCAAGATGGCGACCATTATGAAAGCCGCCATCTTGAATTCACGTCAAGATTTTTATATGGGAACATGGTCATGCGGCACATCATTTTAGGCTAGAATTTAAAGACAAAAACAATGGTGAAATCGGTTTGTTGATATCTTTATGTGTTCAAAAGTTACAGGCATTTCAAATTGCTAATTTCACCGTATACTGTTTCTGTAGTTGCAGGTGAATAATTTTGCCGCTAACGACAGTAGACAGGAAGGATTTGATCAGGGCATGGGGAGGAAGGAGTGCAAGGCCTGTAGCACCTGGATTCAATGCCAGGCACCCAGATCGACATCCTGTGTCCCATGTTAGTGTCGCCCAACTCTTCCAGAAGTTCATGGATACTGGTTCCATAGCAGATAAACCCATGCCCACGACTGAAACAGATGAAGCCACATCAATAGCAGTGCTGGCATCATTTGCTACATCACCACACCGCAGTACCCGTCGTCTGTCCACGGAATGTCGTGTCAGCCGTACATCCATCAGACGTATCTTACAGAAAAGCAAGTGGCATCCGTACAAATTGCAACTTCAACATCATCTATCTGAAGATGACCCTGATCGTCGTGTGGAAGTTTGTCACTGGGACCTTGCACAGTTGCAAACGGATCCCACATTCCACACACAAATTTTATATTCCGATGAGTCCAATTTTTATGTCACTGAGGAAGTGAATAAACAAAACTGTCGCTATTGGTCCCCAACAAATCCTCAGTGGGTTGACCCCTGCAAAATGGTAGGTACAGGCAAATTAATGGTGTGGTGTGATCTATGGGGCACCAAATTAATTGGTCCATTCATCATTCCTGGTACCCTCACTGATGATGGGTATTTGGATATGTTGCGGGATCTCATCCTCCCTTCCATATTGTCCGAGGACGGCACATTCCCGCTCTTTTTCCAGCAGGATGGTGCCCCTCCGTATTACGGATTACAGGTCCGTACCTATCTGGATGAACAATTTCCTAGACGTTGGATTGGGCGCCGTGGTCGCATTGAATGGCCAGCACGATCACCAGGTCTGATGCCCTTGGATTTTTATCTGTGAGGTCATCTAAAGGCAAAGGTATACGTAGAATAGGTCCGGGATCTTGAACACCTGGAAGAACGCATATTTGCAGCCTGTGCCGATATTTCAACAGAAGCTCTTTTGAGGGTCATAGACAATTGGGTTGAACGACTTACCTTGTGCATTAACTCGGGATGGGGGCCACGTAGAGTACGTGCTCCGCCATGCGTGACAAATAAAATTAGGAATTTGAAATGCCTGTAACTTTTGAACAAATGAAGATATCAACAAACCGATTTCACCATTGTGTTTGTCTTTAAGTTCTAGCCTAAAATGATGTGCCGCATGACCATGTTCCCGTCTAAAAATCTTGATATGAATTCAAAATAGCCGCCATCTTGGTCACCATCACAATCCGACTTCTCCCTTGGCCTACTATGTTACTACATGGTTGTTGTTCACTATTTTCCACGAACACGGATTTTACAACGGGTAATGAGGAGCTTATGGCCCACCCTGTATTTCAATAACAGTAGAAACCGGAAGTAACTAATTTGAACCGCTTCTAGTTTGAATAGAGATTTCATGGAGGAGGTAGAATCTATCTCTGAGATTCTGAATCGATTGCAAAAATCCGTATCTCTTTATCTCGTATAGTTTTTGTTCTGATATCTGTCGACAGATGGACAAAACTATTCTATAGGCCTTCCGACACTTATGCAGAGCATAGTTTGGAAGTCTAAGTCGAGAAAGGATTAGTATATATAGTTATGTGCAAAGAATGCGAAATTAATAATACACGAGAAACATTGAAGAGGTTAGAAGAAAGGATTAACAGCACAAGGCTAACGTTAGATTGAAGGGGGATAATAACGTAGTATAAAAGCATACGAAAGAAACAGAATATGAAGTAGACTTGGAATGTGTGGAATGTCTGATAAGGGAAAGAGGAAAGACTATAAGGAAATGGAAAGAGGTAAAATAGATAAGAAGAAAAGAAAGAGAGGGAAACTGATGAAAAATGCGAGCCGAGCCTAATATGCATGATTTAGAGAGTGAAAAGGAAAGAAAAGAGAACACAGTTGTGTAGAGGTGTCAATAGAGTAACGTAGGCGTGCCAATTAAAAGTTTAAATTCTTAAATGAAAAGTCAAAGTTTTGTATTAAAATTTAGAAATGACCTTTTCTAATTTTCTTAGATGTACAGGGTGTTTCAAAACAACACCGACAACGTTTGGGAGGTGATTTCTGACACCAAGATAAGACAAAAAGTATAGACCAACCTTGGTGCACAAATGTTTCCTTTCGGAGTTATAGGCTGTCGAAAACATGAAAAAAAAAAAGAAATTTAAAGATCCACAGCTCCAAAAGTTTGAGGCCTACTGTAGTCGAGTTAAGACTTCACTGAGGAACTAGTATGTACCTTATCCAAGTTTCAGAATCCTGCCCTACTTCCACATCAATTCTTATAGAGATAGTTGGTGAGTACTTCAAATTATATGCCCGTAGCCAAACTCCCTTTATAAAAATTGTTGCGTGAGTACCTTAGGATTCTGAAACATGTATTTTTTTAGTAAGCGCGCATATTAATTCCTAAATGAAGTCTTGACCCGACGCTGGTAGGTCCCATAGTTTTGGATAGTATATGGACCTTTTAAGTTCATTTTTTCATGTTTTCGTTAGCCTATATCTCAGAAAGGAAGCATTTGTAGACCCAGGTTAGTCTATACTTTTAGTCTTATATTGGTGTCAGGAATCACCTCCCAAACGTTGTTGTTGTTGTTTTAAATCATTCTGTATAAGCTGTAGTGTTTAGATTTTATTCATAATGTGTCTGATGAACGAAATGGTACGTTGTCGAAACTCTAACACTATTATTTATTAATAGTGTTCCCATTGGCCAAATTATATTTTTAATTAAGGTAACACTGTTTCAAAACTAGAATGAACAGGGTTAAGGTAATGTTATTCATCTCGTGGGATGAAAATATTTTTCTGAATTACTAGTTGCTTCCCAGGAATATTAACATCGCTGCTGACATTTCATGTCAACGATTTAGACGCCTACGGTTTGCAATTACTACTCAAGGAAAAGCAACCATGATGGCTACAGAGCACTGTTGCAATACAATAATGGACACCCACACTGCACTAAAGAGACAAAAGCTGCATTCAAAACCTTCGTTGTGATCTTATGTTACACGCTTCTTCGCTCGCTCGAATTTCTACCGTCGTATTTTTCCCTTTTTCTCTCTGTATTCAACTATTCGTATATATGAGGAAACTCTTTTGAAAATGCTTAGCTTAATGAACTCTTTAACTTCAAATCAACTGTTATTTTTAGGCATATACCTTAATCAAAACCAAAAAAGCAAGAAAAGAAAAGAAAAAATAAAAGAAAATGAAAGAAATATCCCAGATTTGGAACACATTCAAACAATGAAGTAAAATGAGTATTACTGAATACTTTCTTTCATTTGAGAAGAACAGAGAACGGAAAATAATCAGTAATGTGTTCTCCTTCATTGTCTGACTGACAGCCAAGTCTATGATAGTTTCTAGAACAAATACAAACCTTTGTTAGAGTTATAAGAAACACTATGAACGTATGCTTGAATTTAATATACGTTGTATATATATATATATATATATATATATATATATATATATATATATATATATATATATATATATATATATATATATTGTCGTCTCGAATTCTGTCGAGGAATTTGAAGCTTAAAATATATAAAACAATAATCATGCCTGTTGTTCTGTATGGTTGCGAAACATGGTCACTTACTCTGAGGGAAGAACATAGACTGAAAGTATTTGAGAAGAAGATCCTGAGACGAATATTCGGACCCAGGAGGAACGGGAATGAGGAATGGCGAAAACTTCATAACGAGGAACTACATAATTTATATGGTTTACCCAACATTGTTAGGGTCGTAAAGTCTAGGAGGCTTAGGTGGGCGGGTCATGTAGGTAGAATGGAAGAAAGTAGAAATGCTTTCAAGTCTTGACTGGAAGACCAATCGGAAAACGACCATTAGGAAGACCTAGGTGCAGATGGGAGGACAATATTAAGATGGATCTCGCAGAGATAGGAATACAAAGTAGAAACTGGATGCAGTTAGCTAAGGATAGAAGTTAGTGGAGAGTTTTTGTGAACGCGGCATTGAACCTCCGGCTTCCATAGGCCATAGAGTTAGTTTAGTTAGTTATATATAAGATACAGGGCATTCCAAAAATCTGAGTCCATGCTTTTACCTCTGAAACAAGATGATAAAGTTCCTGTCCGGTTGCAGTGATGTAAACAGAGTTGGAGGGAGATATCTGAAATTCAGCTTAAATGTAGAAGAGACTATGTAGATTCTATACTCGAAAAACAAATTATCCTAAAATCGATTGCCATAGTCAAAAAGCACGAAACGTTAACATTAATGTCAATGGGAAATCAATGAAAAACAAATAATTCTTCCACTTATCTCAAAACAAAAAAGAGGTAGGTGGCTGAAATTCAGCTCAATTGACGAAGAGACTACATAGTGATGTCAAAAGCTAATTGTCATAAAATGGATGGAGCATAGTCAAAACCTCGAAGCATTAATCTTAATGTCAATAGAAAATCAATGAAAAACAAATAATTCCTTCGTTTATCTCAAAACCCAAAAGAGAGAGATGGCTGAAAATCGGCTTAAATATAGAATAGTTTATATAGATTCTACATTCAGAAAATAAATTGTCCTAAAATGGACGAAACATAGTAAAAAGGAGCACGGAACATTAAAGTCAATGGCAAATCGACGGGAAAAAAATAATTCCTCCACTTATCTCAAAACCCTAGAAAGGGAGATGGTGGAAATCAGCTTAAATTTAGAACATACTACTATATGTAGATTCTACATTCAAACAAAAATTGTCCTCAAATGGATGGAACATAGTCAAAAAGAAATCACGAAACATGAACATTAAAGTCAGTGGAAAATCAGTAAAAAATTGAAGTCGTTCATTACCTCACAAGCTATAATAAGAAGATGGCTAATTGAAACCTTATTGCAAAGACATAATGAAAAGCTTAAAACCGATTGTAGCACGTAACACAAATATGGATAGAACATTGTCAAAAGTCAAGTTGTTTGAGTAAAATCAATAATAATGATAAAGGGTATGCATCTTCTGGGAATTACCCAGGGGAACCCCACGCGCAGGTTTCGTACTTGAACTATCTCACATCTTGATTTGGAATCTCCAGACTCGATTTAGCACGAAACGTGACTTTCGAAATGATCACATGACACACTCTGGTTCTTATGGCAAACCGGATAGGCTCTTTCTTTAATTCAAGTAATTTTGAGAGAACACGTTTAAGGTTAAAACATTCGATCGTGAGGTTATAGAGCCACAACTCATAATTTTAACTCTTTCCGACACAAAACTATTTTTTAAAAATTAAAATTCACAACTTGGTATTTATTTCACTTTGCAATGGCGAGTGCTGTGAAGAAAACACACTCAATTAGTGTTTCAAGTTCTTGATCAATCATTGAGAGATGGTGAGTCTGGGTCATCACCGTGTCATAGTTTACAGTTTCTGGAGGAACTCTTGGAAGAAGTTGACCCAGTGGCTTAGGTCAGCAGAATAGCAACGTTCGTATTGCTGTATTTTAACTGACTTTGTACTTGAAGTATTAATAAATTATTTTCCTTTGGTAACAACATTCATAGTTGTATCTTACTCACTATGTCAGATACTAAATTGACGATTTTTTGTATATATATACATACACATACATATATATATATATACATATATATTCTGCGAAGGTTGATAGCAATAGTTTGAAGTAGTTTCATTAAATTCAGAACGAAAAAATGCATTCGAATCGATGCCGTAATTGTCGTTTACGAATGTTGCTATTCTGCTGGCCTAAGCCACTGGGCCAGCAATAATGGCTTAGTGATAGAACGTTCACTTCTGATGAGTGGGGGTACCAGCTTTCACCCCAAATCATGCAAAGTGGGTTTTGTGGCGGACAAACACCATGTACGTGGGTTTTCTATAGTTTCTCTCGTTTCCTTTCGCTTTCTTCATTTCACCATTCAATCATCCTCATCATCGCCATCCCCTTGAACATACACAGTATTGCTACGATCACCACCGTACTTCAAAGGGTGCCAAGAGTGTAAATTAATCTACCGTTTATGTGGTATTCACAAGGCAAATGCTTAGTACAACTACATCATCATCATCATCATCCAGGTCAGCAATCTCTTGATTGGTTAGACGCAGCTTTACATCCTCCCCAACCTAGGCCAGACTTTTAATTTCTTTGTAGCTTTACTGCCCTATATCTTGTATTATATTTTTCGTATATTTCAATCATGACTTTTCCCTAGGTATTCTCCATAGCTACCGACATAATTCCTTATGCAATTCCCTCCATAGCTACTAACGTCATTTCACCATGTTTCATAATGTGTACAATTTCCTGTCTCGAATTTTCGAAATATTCTTCAACTACAATGTCTGTTTAAAAATGACTAATATAGGCTATGATAATGTTGAATGGTGACTCAAATATTGAACCCATGGACACCGATTTCGGCGGACCTCTCGAAATTTCCTTGGGCTCTTATAATCTGGAAATTTTTGCATTGATCTTTGCTTGCAATATTTGACAATAATGCTCATATGCCTGAAGGGGCCCTCCAAAACGAATTCAGAAATCGAAGCGCTAATTGAGCCACATTTGTAGACAAAGCAACCACAAATTCTTCAGGCCAAGGGACCCGCAGTGTCTCAGTGGTAGAGCGTTTACCTATAGTGTGTGGGATTCCTGGTTTGATCCCAGCTCTCGTCCCAAGTGAGCTTTGTAGTATACAAACACTAGCGTGGGTTTCCTCGGGGATTTTCCGTTTCGTGTTATTGCCTTCGTTCCATCATCTCATTTATTATCATCATCACTGTCTCCTTGAGCCTACACGATGTAACCATGGGACGTAAAACTGAAACATATTGTTTCGTCAGGCCAAGTGGTAATATGGTAAACAGGATATATGTGACTAGGGATGCGGAGGTCTTCTAAGAGCTTGGGCGCAACCTCCAAATATACCATTCAAAATCAAAACGCTCAAATTTGTCACTCTGACTCCGAAACATACCTTTATTCTTCAAAATTTATCATTTTTCAGTCTAATTTTACCATTTTCAATGTTAAATTATGTCCTCTCTTATAATAATCGCATGGGCACGTGGGGACAAGTGCGCTCTAAAATTTGCCTGTGAGTATTCGTATATGACCTTCAGGAAACAACAATTTCTTTATGATAAATATATATATAAAAATGTAGATTCACTAAACTAAAGCTCTTCAGAGGTTTCAGAAAGCTGTAATAGCTGTTAAATAAACGGTAAAAATGTTAGTTTATTCCCAAAGTAAACCAGAGTAGACTGTGTCAACATGTTGTGGCATATGCACTTCAAAGGCGCCGAGAGCTGCCAAACAAAAACAGTAACTGGTATGGTGACGCCCATGTTTCAGTATTTTGCACTTAAGCGGTGATGTTTACTCAAGTGTGGGTTTAATAGGATACTTCTTTAACTGTTTGTGTGTATGTATTTACTAACATCGTGCATTCAAAACCCGTATCAAATCATATGTAAACATTTCGTAATTTATTGTTTTTTCTATTTGAAATAATAAACTGACCTTTTCGATTGACATTTAATGCTGTATTTTAACCGACTTTGTATTTGAAGCATTAATAAATTATTTTCCTTTGCTAACAACATTGATAGTTTTATCTTTCTCACTTTGACAGATACTAAATTGACGATTTTATATATATATATATATATATATATATATATATATATATATATATATATATATATATATATATATATATATATATATATATATTTCTGAAAAGGTTGATAGCAACAGTTTGAAGTAGTTTCATTAAATTCAGAACGAAAAAAATGCATTCGAATCGATGCCGTAATTGTCGTTTAAAAATGTTGCTATTCTGCTGGAATCGCATTGTTTTATAATTAAACTGTTTGACGCATTTAGGCAACGTCAGAATCATTCAGAATAATGGATATTTTTCTGTTACTCCTATCAGAAAATCCATTGTTTTCTTAGTCTTACATAGTCTTACAATTAGGTCACTTTCTAGTATTCAGTTATTTACCAGTTTGTCAGGGTCCACACAATTCCAGCAAAATGATATTTCAAACTCTCCAAACTGTAAGGATTTTCAAATGATGTATCAGTTGATTCCCTTTACTATTTAAAACGTTTGGGTTTTATCTTCCTAACTCTCTTTGCTACGCCTCATTATTAGTTTCTTTCAAATCAAAGAAATACTGCGCTGGCAGTTTTTATCCTATAGTGAAAATGGCATATTTTGAAACTGGAATTGTAACGTTGGGATGATAGTTCTTAGAATCTATTTGGATGTATTTTCTTCAAAGTGGTACTCTGCTGACTGCACACAGTGTCTTCAATGATGCTTCCAATTTTGCAAGAATCTTTGGAAATTCTTCTTGAGGAGCATACGAATTTTGTTTGAATTAGCATGAATCTCTTCTATCGTGTAAAATCTCCTTTATTTGAGTGTCACTTTCAATTTTGTAATTAGATAGAATTCGGCTGGGTCCAAATCCTTAGAATTGGGGATTGGAGGTAGAACAATAATTTGAAATTTGCCTAGTATTCGGTGATTAAGAAAACTTGATGACAGGAAGTGGTATCGTGATGAAGGGTCCAATTCTTGGCAAGCTAAAGTGCCGAACTTCTTGTCGCAATTGCTTGAGAGCACTTTTGTAGTGTGACTTGTCCATTGTCTACTTCCTAGGAACGTTTTATGATGGACACTATCAGTAGAATAGAAAAAATATACACACACAAAATATCATCTCTATATTCTACTAACTTGATTATGCTCTTTTTGAGTCACGTTGAACATGGGTCCTCTTCACTGCGAACATTCCACTTTAGTCTTGGTTTCATACCCATATGCCCAAGACTTGTCATCTGTTATAACACTTTTCTTGTTGCTTCAATTTTTCCTCCATTATCACAGTCTTACAAATCTGTGAACGCGTTCTTTCTCAGCGGGATTTGAAACTCCACTGACTACAGACAGAGGGAAATTCTTTCCAGAGCTTTTAAGTAAGTAAGTCTTTTATTATGCATCCGAGGTTGTTATACACATTATCACGAAGGAGTAACATATCTTATTTTTAAAACTTTCTAATTACACCCGGTACAAAGTGTAAATCAATTTTAGAATTTTGCTTGTCCTTCACTTTAGAGAAAGTCACGTAATACCTTTGTAATTAGACCAAATTTTTGTCTAAAAATGGCTTTTCTTATCACACATCATTCAACAAGCTTGAGCTTTAAACATTTTTGATTCGAACCTTGATAGTCTGGATATTCTAGTGGTCGTTTAATATAATGGACGCTCAACATGTTGTCTGCAAATAGTGAGATACCAATTTCGTTATTTTGCCAGATATTATTACTATGAGCTGATTCTTCATTGAACGAGTACGTTTTGAGCTGTTTAAACCCGCCATATCTGTACTACAGTGTCTGCGCCATACTATGTGTTATTTATTAAAGGACATTAAAACGTATAGACTATGCTAAGGCAAATTTCCTCCCTCTTATCCCTTAATTTGCGTTAAACAAGCTATCTTACGCAATAAGTTCTGCTCCAACTTCGCTTCCTTTTATTAGCCATCGTCTTGTATATTATCCTAACTAAATTACTTCGGTATGAAAGAAGATTCTCATTGAGAGCTTCATCCATCGGAGCTGAGATTACATAGTTACTCCCCAAGGCTTTTATAACCATCTTCTGCTTTCTAGAGACTATATTCGCGTTTCTTGTTAGATGTTTTTTTTTTACTTATAAGAAAGAAACGTAAAGCTATAGTATAACATACATATATGTTTTCTACTTAGACAAACTCCAAGTCACTAAGACGATAAAATAGCTCTAAAATCCGTTACCGACTTTATCCCATATTAAAACTTTTCAATAAAGTATTAATGCATAGAGTTATACTAATTCTCCACAAGCCATTTTGCCAGTCATCATATTTTTGTCAAATTTACAGCCAGCGACAAAAGTAATACCGTATTTCATGTGATCTGTATATAAACTGTAATATTTTCTTTTTTCACAGACTGTAAATATACTTACTTTATATCAATAAATCTGATGATCAGTAAAAGCATTAAAAATTGTTTCTTTTTTCAAGTGCAGTAATTTCAGGATGCTTGGTTAACACAAGACGCTATGCACTACTATTGCATAAAGTAACGTGAGACAGTATGCTTTTTGTATTCTGTAGGTCTAATATTGAAACTGAAAACAAATAAAGCTCAGAGTATATGCATAAATTGAAGTGAATTTCTATTAAGGTATTTCAGTTCCCTTTTAGTATCAAGACAGTGCAATATGATGTAATTTACGTACGGGCTACGACTTTAGTTGAGATCTGATCAGATAGTTTGTTATTTGTCTTTATTTTACAACAAAACATGGTCTTATCTATTTCCAAAAGTATGTATAAGGACCATATTTTATGCATGGCTTATGCATTTCCTCCTTTTACTTGTCACGTATCGAGAACTAAGGGAAAATGTAGTGAAAGCACGTGTTTAAGAAGTGGGACATACTATGTTATTTCTATTGGACAAAATTGTGTTATTTATCGGTATCCGGCTAATATTCAGCTTCAGGAGAACTTAAATTAGATATATGCGGTTTTCAAAGCACAAGAGAATCAAGTCCAGTTATCAACGTTGTGAGAGAAAGAGACATGAGATTTGTAGGATACACTTAAATACATAAAACAAATTAACTCTCTTATTTTTTATATTATTGTACTATATTAAATATTAGGACTGAATCTTCTAAAATTTAATAGGGACTTCAGATGGAGATTTTTAAAGATGAAGCAGGCCAAAATAACCCAAAGTGAATTTTACTTCCTTGTGCACTAAACGTTCCATTATCTTTATACATTTGACTTGATTACAAACTTCATCATTATTAATATATTTTCAAATTGTGCTAGACGTTCTATAAGACTTCCGACAAGTATGGATATGTCTTTAGTGCGATAAAATCCGACAAATGATTCACCCGACTTGTGCTGTTGCTCTAAGTTTCGCTTTCCTGTGCAAAATGTCAAGTTCTTCCCGCAGAGGATGTAAAAATTCACCGGACAGATTTTGTTATATTTGTGGCGTATTTATGCTTACGTCGCACATTAGATCGATAAATGATGACGTTAGGAAAGCACATTATTTTTATTTTGGATGCAAGATCGGTGATCTAGATAAAATCTGGGCCCCTCATGTGTGTTGTTTGATGTGTTATGCGACTCTGACTGTCTGCCTTAAAGGAACCAAACGAAGGATGCCTTTTGCTGTTCTGATGACACGAAGAGAACCCCGGAATCATTAAGATGATTGCTATTTCTGTATGGCGAATACAGCATGAAGTAACAAGAAGGAACAAACTGCCATCGAATACCCAAAACTTGCAATCCGCGATCAGACCAGTGCCCCATGGAGAAAATTTACCTGTACCTACTCCTCCGAAAGATTGGGAAACTATCGATATTACATCGCCTACAGGAAGCGATGAGGACACCAACTCAATACCTGCAGATGAAGATCCGAGAGACAGCGCCTTCCACGTAAAAGATGAGCCTCACTTCATCCTACAACATGAGTTGAATGATTTAGTGAGAGAGTTACAACTTTCGAGAGAGAAAGCTCAACTTTTGGGTGCTAGGCTCAAAGAGTGGAATTTACTGGCTTCTGGAACTACGTACACTCACTACAGGAAAAGGAACGAGCCCTGTTCAGAATACGACAGAATGGAAGGTTCCCTTTGCGTATGCATTTACATCAATGGCCTGATGAATGAATTAGAAATTCAACATGATCCATCCGATTGGCGTATTTTCATAGATTCGTCTAAGTACAGTCTGAAAGCAGTTTTACTTCATAATGGAAATAAGCTGCCGTCTATTCCTGTGGCACACTCTGTTTGTATGGAAGAGACTTACGAGAATCTCGCACTTTTTTTTAAATCGTATTAACTACAAAGAATATGGTTGGCAAATTTGCGGAGATTTGAAAGTTATTGCAATATTACTTGGTCTAAGTTCTGTTGCTTTTTTGTGTCTTTGGGACTCAAGAGTCACAGGAAAACATTTTTCACAGAAAGAGTGGCCCCCAAGAGACATTTAAGCCCGGTACCAACAGTGTCAAGTATGAGCCTCTGATCGATCCAGCCAAGGTGCTGCTTCCACCTCTTCATATTAAGTTGGGCCTCATGAAGAATTTCGTAAAAGCTATGGATAAAGAAGGTGACGGATTTAAGTATCTTAGTGTTCTCCAAAACTCAGTGATGGTAAATTAAAAGAAGGATGTTTCACAGGACCTGATATTCGCAAACTTATCCATGACGAATTGTTTGAACAGAGTTTGAATGACAAAGAGTTAAATGCCTGGAGTGCTTTTGTTCAAGTTGTAATAGCTTTTGGGCAAAACTAAAGCTCAAAATTACGAGGCTCTGGTGCATCAACTTCTGGTTGCATATGAAGCTCTGGGATGTCGCATGTCTTTTAAAATTCACTTTCTGCACTCCCACCTCAACTTCTTTCCAGAAAATCTTGCATATGTACCCAACGAAATGGGAGAACGGTTTCACTAGGATATAAGAACGATGCAAACTCGATATCAAGGACGTCGGGACCCTGCAATGATGGGGGACTATTGCTGGTCGGGAAGAGAGAGTACCCAACATTTCATAAAAGAAAAAAGTAGAGCAGATGGTGTTATTTGCAGCTCTAAACATGAGACTTTATAAATTACTCTGTGTATGTAAATGCTAATAGGTGTACACTAACAGAATATATATAGTTTTTAGTGCTAATACACAGACAGAATATATATAGTTTTTTAGTGCTAATACACAAACAGAATATATAGTTTTTTTTTAACTGGCTTGATTAAATAAATTAATTTTAAGAATTTTAAAAACTGAATGTCGTTCTTGACCAACTGTCGAAATGAAGTTGATTCTCTTTCGGCACGCAAACAGGTCATTGGCCGGTACACTTCACGATAGCTTATTTTCCCTATTATGGTAAATCTGGCAACTATGCGTTACACAAAAATGCGAGCTAATGTAGTAAAATGGATATCATATTCAGGGGCCTAAAATTAATCAGAGTCAGTGAGTTTTGTTTCTGTAACTTTTCAAAAGTTTAAAAACGTCGGCCTGTGTAATCTATTTATATTACAAAAAGTTATTCTGTGAGAAACATTAATTCCTGATGGTTACTAATTGCTGCTCCGCCACATTCGCTGCCTCTATTTGAAAAGGAATAGTAATAATGCTGAACATGAACGTACTTTTCTGTTTATTATTAAGATAAGAGCCGTATTAAATGAAAATAAATGTTTGCGATTTTATATCGTATAAGTAATTAAAATCTTAAGACATGCCAAGGGCAATTAATTTATTAACTAAGCAACATTAACACAGACTAGGAGTTGTTACCGATTACCTTTAGGACAGTGCAATATTTAACAACCTTCACCTTCAACTCACATGAGCCATACTACTATTTACCAATCGTGACCATATTTAGATTTTAGTATTAATATAAAGGTAACCAAGAAAGAACTGTCGTTTTTTTCTGGAGGTCTGTGTTTAATTGGCCCTCACACTGTGAGTTGAATACGAAGGGAGATGAGACGATGGTCAGTTGTTGGTGTGGATATATCCAAAATACTACCTGATTGTGGCAGTTTAGTTACATCGTGAAATTGCATAAGGGCAGAGTGAACATGAAACCTCCACAGAGCTTCATAAGGGCGTGTATGCTGTACGAGTTCAAACTGGGGTCAAACGCTGCTGCAGCGGGGCGGCAGATATGCCAGGCCTTTGGTGAGAGTGTCGTGACTACACGGACAGTGCAGAGTTGGTTCAACAAATTTAAGGACGGTGACGAAATACTTGAAGACGCACCACGTGCCGGAAGACCAACACATATACAAAATGAAGATCTTCAGACCGCAGATCTTCAGACGGGCCAGACATGTGAAGAACTGGTACTATAATTCAGTGTGAGTGAAGAAACCATTCGACAGCACCTCCATCAACTTAGGAAGTACTACAGGTTGGGTTGATGGGTCTCTCATGATTTGACTCCGGGACAGAAGACAACGCGAGAAGAGACCTATGTTTCTTTCCTGTCTCGTCTGAGAAAGGAGCCATTTGTGGACAGGTATTGACATGTGATGAGAAGTGGGTCGTGTACGAAGGTCCATGGTGCCATCATCATTGGTTAGCATCTCATGAACCGGTTCCAAAACAGCCGAAACCAGCACTGCACGAGAAGAAGGTCCTCCTGTGTTTTTGATGCACTACTCGCTTTATCGTGCATCGGGAGCTACTACCAGCTGTCAGAGCATTAATGGTACTGTGTACCGTCAGCAGTTAAGCCATGTTCAAGAAAAACTGTAAACTCTGGAGCCGGCACTTCTGAATCGCAAAGGCGTCCCCCTGCTACAGGACAACGCTAAGCTCCAAGTGGCTAGGATAACCCTGGGCACCATTCTACGCCTTGCGTGGGAAACACTGTTGCATCCGCCATACTCCCTGGGCATTGCACTGTCCGATTATCACCTGTTACATTCTTTGGACGATCACCTTAGAGTACACCAATTCAAATCGCTAGTACAGGTGCAAAATGCACTTGATACCTTCTTCGCTTCACGGCCCACCAAGTTCTACCGCGATAGAATCCATGGCCTTTCAGTACATTGGCAGAAGGTCGTCGATGCTGATGGGGACTATTTTGTGATCTTACAGGTACGTCTTATGTGACATATCGATATTCGAAGGGCGTGTATGGAAAAGCTAAAGAACTTTCTTGGTTACCTTTATATTTGTGTAGTTGTAAGTTAGTTGGACTAGCTAAAGAAAAAAAGAACTTTTAATATAAACAATGAAAACTTTTAATTAATCACGGGTTTCACTTACGGGAGCCGAAGGTTTGGAGTTGATTTACTACTACTACTACTACTACTACTACCATTACTATTAGTACGACTACTACTACTACGACGACAACAACTACTATTACTACTACTACTACTACTATCACTACATTTACTATTACTACGACTATACTACTACTACTATTACTACGACTACCACGATTACTTCTACTACTAGTAATAGTAATACTACTACTACGACTAGTGGCACTACCATTTCTACGACTACTATTAGTGCTACTACTACTAGTATGACTACGACTACTAGTAGTACTACTGCTACTAATGATAATAATAATAGAAATCACATTTAAAAACAATTGGTTTATAACAGATGCAAAAAATTGATTTGAGTTTATTGTCTCTTTCACTCACTAGGCTATATGAGGAGCAGTTTATCGTTTAACAAGGTAAAGTAAAGAACTAGAAATATAAAATGACGATAAAGGCATTGGCCTCGATTGCTTGGTATAGATATAGTGAACCACATAGAGCATGCAATGCTTTTATAGACTTAGTCTCATTTCTTCATTTTACGCTCTCTCCGAAACATTTTTAATGGATTTTACAAAAGCATATTTCATTATTCTTTTCAGTAGATTTTACTCCGTTGTGAACAGCAGATTAAACAACCAATCTTGTCCCTTATTGATTTTTCTACCATTGTCTATATTCGCCCTTTTATTCTTTTCAATATCTTCCTGTTACTTCTTTCTTTCTCTAATTATCTTTACCATCGCATTTCAAATGATTTCTATCTTTCTTTTTGATTTTGTGTACTTCGTATCTCAAATTAAAATCATTAATGAAGTTTAAAATTTCAAATTAAAGATCCTGTTAAATATATGTAGATAAATTTGTTTAAAAAATACAAGCAACCTAACAATGAAGCATGAAGAAAACAATTTAAAATGTTGAACTTCACTTCTCTAATACTAATTTATCTAAATTACTTGGAACCTAGGATATTATAAACCTAAGGAAGCTGATTTTCTTGTTGTCTTTCCTAGAAGTATTACGACTTAAAACTTTTTACGAGGGTTACGACTAATTCATGAAAACTCAGTAATATTTAGATAATCGAAGGCTATATTAAAAATGAGTTGTTTCAACAGAAAGAGTGCCCATAATAGATATTTTGTTTGTAGGAATCATGAAAGAAAACCCAAGCAACCCTTTGAATAGACATATAATTATGCACGTTATATAAATTTGTCTTATTATGATAAATCTTCAAAATAATCTGCCGCACTGTTCATAGCACACTGCCACCAATGTTAGAAAAACTTGTCTGAATAGGATAAATTCTCAAAACAGTCACCTGTAATACCTGCAGCATTCTGCCAATGATGTGGAAATCCATTAGTAGCACAATGCCTGAAGCGGTTGATCTGTTGATGCTAGTGCTCTCAACGGGTTGGGTCGGGTTGAAGACAGACCCGACCCGACCCGTGACCCGAATTGACTGACCCGACCCGAGTGACCCGACCCGTGATCCGACCCGATTGACGTGACCCGACAACCCGACCCGAGCTTACCTGACTGACCCGACCCGACAACCCGACCCGAGTAGCCTGACCCGACAATCCGACCCGAGTTGACCCGAGCTGACCCCACCCAACAACCCGACCCGAGCTGAGCCGATTGACCCGACCCGACAACCCGACCCGAGCTGACCCGTATGAACCGACCCGATCCTGTAGGAGAGCACTAGTTGATGCACTGTTCAGGTGGGTCGCATATTATCCACCACACAGTGATTTCTTCACCTTGGGAATGAGATCAAACTTACACGGTAACAAATCTGGTAAATACGCTGCATGATCCAATTATTTCCCATCCTCATTGGCGCTGTAGATCTTGTAAAAAGATACTCTTTTTGTTATTATCGTGTAATATGATTGCATTATGCAATAAATCTGGACGCTTCTCCTTAAATGCACGTCGTAGATGTAGCTCCAGAAATTCTTTGTAATACGCTGATGTAATTATAATGCTGTAAGCAACGAAATAGCAAACAAGTACTCTCTTTGTGCCGTACGCCACAATCACCATAAATTGTGTGGGCGAGGAGTTTTACCAAAACTTCTGTCTACGCAATGATCCTGGATGTCTCCACCCTGAGGACTGCGATTTCAAATCAAATTCATAGCTCTGACTCAGGATTTCTCGGTGGTAATGATCTTGGAAAGAAAACGATTGTCCTAGTTCTCATAGCGATCTAAGTGGTCGTGGAAATCTACAACTGAATATCGTGTAAACTTTTAAACCTCCGCAGGAGCTTTTGGAACCCATTCCAATGCAACTTTACTTAGGCTCAGATCTTGCCTCAAAATGTTATGATTGTGTGCTCCTCAATAGCAGTCTCTATCTCTAATTGACGCAGTCCATCATTTCTTGTTCTCAAACAAATGTTCTAACACAACACGCGACATATCTGTCCGCATACTTACAGGCCGGCCTGACCGTTCCGTGACGCTGGTTGCTTGGTGTTCTCACTGAAAAGCTATTGCTCATCTTCTGAGAGCTTGATATGGCAAACCATAATTCCCTAACGCTTCTACCAATTCTTGGTGACACGCACTCGCATTTCACGCCCAGAGAACGGCTACTTTAATGTGCGATTGCTGTTCTACTCTGGTTACTTCCACTTTTCACCACAATTGACTCACAACACTTTGTCCAGCCCCTTGCTTACCCAGTACAACACAGAGACAACTACTGACCAAAGGATTGATGTCAGGCTTCTTTTCGCAGTCTCCAATTTCTCTTCACATTTGGATATCGTTAAAAATTACCGGTTTGCCATGACGTATTTTGTGGGTTTATCATAAGGAGACAAGTTTATGTGATGTGCGTAATTATATGTGTATGTCACAGAATTGCTTGGGTTTTCTTTCATGATTCCTACCAACAAAATATCTATTATGGATACTCTTCAAATTGTATATAACACAATTTTAATACAGCCTTCGATTATCGAAAAATTATTCGGTTCACACAACTTGCTCTTTAACCCTTTACAAATAATTTTGAAAAGTATTCTTCGTAAATTTTCATTAATGAACGTAGTATAGTGCTTTTAGATATTGCGAAATTCAACTTTTTATTGCAAATATTAACAACATTAAGAAGAAGAGGAAGAAACATTAAAAAGAAGTTGATTAGTTCCTATATACTGATCGCAGCATCGTTTAGAGCAGTGATGACCAAATTAAAGTCTGCCTGTCGTTATCCAGTTCACAGTTGGCTCGGAAATTAAAATACTGAAAATAATATTGAGCGACTGGACCGATTTCTAGAAATATATACGCAGACTTTATATAGTTACTTCCAAATGTCCATAGCTCAGGTCCTAACTGGCCTGACGCATGAAACAAGAAGAACAATATACAGAATACAACACACATTCATAATATATATGACGTATGCATATTCAATGAACCTTCTTCTCAGGGGAGGATGTGTCAGGAACTGAAAAATTGTCTCAAGTATTATTCTAAATTTGTTCTAACCCACAGCTGATCATAAATTGGCCATCAGTCGTCTAGTGGAAGTAAAAGAATAACCGGGGGAATTCGAATCAGTTTGGAAACCTCGGGTTTGAATGCGGAACCTCCATATTGCAAGGCAAAAACAGTGTAACTCACTTATGCTCGATTGATAAAGTAATTCTTCAGAGATTTCTTTTCCAACACAATTACAGAGTGAAAAATAACTTAAAAGGCTATTAATAATTTGATTAAACTTGAAATTACATTGCACGTACATGGTTAACATTTCAGATGCTAAAAGAATTTTAAAACATGTTTTAAAGTATATAAGTTAATTCATAGCTTTTCAGAAAACTGTATTTAGTTGTACAATGTTTTTCATTATGAAAAGTAAGTTACTAATGAAAAGTTAATCTTGGATTATCGCATAACAGTACGTATAACTAACGCGTTAACGACTACTCTTCTCGACTCAAACATACATTAATTGATATAACTTGTGTTTGTTTGTTCGGAGATACATTTCCACGTTTAATATCAAGCCTATATGAGAGATAAACCTAATTTTAACTACACATTCTCAGAGGGAATGGAACCCGTGACTGCATTACGATAATCGAACACAGCTAGCCATTTAGCTATAAGAAGCTTATATGTCGTTTTGTGTTAGTTTATTATAGATGTTTACATACAAAAATAATTAATGAATTGATAAAAGGTGTTTTAGGGATTGTAGGAATGTGTCTAAGACTTTACTGCACGTGTTTATATGCAAGGTATATTTATTTCGAAAATGATTTGATTTAATATTTTATTGGTAACAAACGTGTATTCTTTTGCCAGTTACTTAAATACAAACATCGTACTAAGGTGTTAAGAAATTGATCTTTGGCGCAATTAAGAATCAAAATGATAATTAAATGAAATCTTTTAGTTTTACGTCCCATGGTTATGCCGATTAGTCTAAAGGACACATTGATGATGAGAAATGCGTGTAATCGTCTAATGAATAAAGTGGGAGGAAACGTGAGAACCCCCAGAAAACCCACGCACACGATATTTAAGAATCTATATAAGATGAAAACAATATGATAAATCCAAACGCAAGAGGAGTTCCAAGGTTGAGTGTATCAAATGAAATAAAATCATGCCTAAATCTGCATCTCTACTTTTTTCGATTATATCTTAACTATTCCTATTTCAATACATAGTTCGGGGACATTTGAATCTCACTGTTTGCCACTTAAATGTTATCCAATTCTGCTAGTAAAAGCTTACATACTTCCTTTAGCAGAAGTACAATAAGGGTGCTTTTTCCTTAACAAATACACAGATATACATGATCGAAGCGAGTTTTTATATACGTAACATAGATAGGGAAAAATTAAAGAAGAAGTTTAACTACTATAAATATATGAATAAGTAAGTGTGGAGAGTGCAATACAATTGTAGGGTGCTTTGGTACTGAAGAGAGAAAAGAGAACAGAAATATACTGAAAAATTGAAATGAAATTCCGAAATGTGAGAAATAATGATGGATTTGTGAGAAGAAACCAAAAGGAAGAAGTAACTGTATGTAGTAAAATGAAAACGTTCGGTACAACATATATGCTATTACATGCAAAACTTATAACTAACTAAACTAACTTTATGGCCTATGGAACCCGGAGGTCCAATGCCGCGTTCTCGAAAGCTCTCCATTGACTTCTTCCTTAGGCAATTCGATCCAGTTTCTACTTTGTATTCCTATCTCTGCGAGATCCATCTTAATATTGTCCTCCCATCTGCGCCTAGGTCTTCCTAATGGCCGTTTTCCGATTGGTCTTCCAGTCAAGACTTTGAACGCGTTTCCACTTTCTTCTATCCTAGCTACATGACCCGCTCACCTAAGCCTTTTTGACTCGACGACCCTAACTATGTTGGGTAACCCGTATAAATTATGTAGTTCGTCGTTATGAAGTTTCCGCCATTCCCCATTCCCGTTCCTCTTGGGTCCGAATATTCGTCTCAGGATCTTGTTCTCAAATACTTTCAGTCTATGTTCTTCTCTCAGACTAAGCGACCATGTTTTGCAACCATATAGAATAACAGGCATGATTATCGTTTTGTATATTTTAAGCTTCAGATTCCTCGACAGAATTCGCGACGACAAGAGATTTTGAACCGAATAGTAACACGAATTCCTTGCTTTTCGTCGACATTTAATTTCTTCGTGAATATGATTTTCCTCTGTTAGTATTGATCCTAGATATTTGAAACTATCCACTTTACCAAAAGTATTATTTAATATTTTAACGCATCCATGACTTACTGTATTACGGTCCCGACGCAACACTTATAATAAAATAAATAAGATCATGTTTTGTTATACTAAAGATATTATATTACATAATCCTAAAATAAATCAAATCTTTTTACCTTGTTTTGATGTTTGCCATTCTTTTTATCTATCTTCTTTAGTATGAGATTTAAAAATAAAACTTCGCATTCAAACTACCACCATTAGTCAAGCAAAGTTTAGTTTCAGCTCGTCCATCCATGAATAATTTATATTTTCGTACAACGTTATTATCGTGGAACAGAGAGGAATAATTTCCAAACGAAATCCGACGAATGCACTTCGAGATTATTAAGTTAGCAGGAAAGAATAAATAATGAATCTTCCTTTTGATAAAATCATAAATTAATTTTGTAGGTTTGTAATTCTGTAGATTGTAAAAAAGATTATTTCTAGTAATTTTTTAAAATATGCAAAACCGAGATATCTCTAAAATGTTGTCTCTCTAAAAAGAAATGTTCTCCAAAGATATTATACAGTAATAACCATACGTGTGAAATGCTATGTAGAAAGTAAATTTGATAGGAAAATTTGTATTAAGCTTTTGATTTTTCTGCTAAGTACAACGTTGAATACAGATATACACGTTAGATTGAAAATATGTTGCCTGCAACATGTTTCGGTGTCATGATTCACTTACAACCTAAGTATCCTATAATGCTTTCAGATCTTACTTTACTGGTTGCCTTCTGCTGCTCTCCAACCTCTAATGGAAATGGAAACCTGAAAAGGTCCAGTGAATTTTGTTTGAAATTGTGGAATTCATATATTATGTCGAACTATTAATATGGGTAAGTGCAATTGAATATTTGTATTGCAAGTGTTAGGATCATTACTTCTGGGTTCATCAAATAGACAAGATCTTTAATAGAAACTCACTCACATTGAATCCATATACAAAAGTGTGTCACGCTGCCCATTTACTAGCTTCGATCAGTAGAGATCCAATATTGATAGAGTAAGTGATTTACATGTATTGGTTTCGACAGACGAATAAGGGCGAAAATGGAACCTATTCTTAGGACATATAATCCGTAAAACTATCGTAATATCTATACTGGTTTCGTTCTTTATACCCAAAGACAAGAGTATCTACAAGGGGAGGGTCGCAAAGTATATTGTTTAAAATTTAGGGATAAGTGCGAAATAAAGACATTTAAAGAAACAAAAATCTATATATTGTTTATAATTTAAACAAAAACAATACTTTTATTTAAGACTCTACGATGGCAGGGGTGCTATTAGGGATCAGAACCATTGAGAAAGTTTCAAAGTATTTATTGGTTTTGCAAACGCAAGAATTGTCTCACACTGTGACTTCTGTTTCGCCCACTGTACTTTTCGCTGATGTTGTTTTGGTATGAGCTCTATAGGCCGTCATTACCTTCAACACTGCTTCTTACGACACACCTAATACACTGACCACCTTACTTACTCTTGCTTCGACTAATCCTACACGCAAAATTCGACCTGCTTAACCCTCATAGAACCAAGCGTCAGCGTATTTCACTGTAGACCAAGGACGAGGGGGATAACAAATGTCCACTGTAATATTTTATTCAAGTCAAGTCTTATTTTTGTGAAAATTAATTTTATAAAGAAATACAGCTTTTCATGTTCATATATACAAGTGTGATTCAGGTGGAATGTCACATAATTTGTGAGGTGATTCTACATGAGAAACTAAACCGAAAAAGTTCTTTGAACATGTGTCCGATTTTCGATCGTTCGGGAACTGGAGCGGGCTGAAGACTACACACATCCATGAATGATTATGAAGACAAGTGTGAATATTGTTACCGAAATGCTGTGTAGGCGCTATGGTGGACAGAATAATGGTAGAACAGATGACTGATCCACCCTACAAGAGGTGTTCAAAAAGTCCCCCAACCATCTAAATGCACTTGTAAACGCGTTCGAGGGTGTGTTACGTTGCACATTGAACATCCTCGTGGCGGACTTTAATGTGGGCAACAGTGTCGGTGATGCGAGTGACAGGTTCTTCACGTGTATTCACCTTCCCAGCGTACACATCTCCCTTTAATCATCTCCATAAACATAAGTTTAATGGGTCAGGTCAGATGATCTGGGAGGCCAGTTAATGGCCCCCGGCCAATTCACCGTTAAGGAAATGTGTTATTGAGAATGCCAGAGGTTTTCTTTAGCAAAGCAGGAATTGGAACACAGGAGCAATGAAGAGGGTAGTAAGTCAGTGAGCATGAGCAACTACATTGAAATGCTGAATTTGGTTGTAAGGAGTGATTAAAATGTTGCAAGCCATTTGTTAACCACAACTATGTTTATTAGCATACTATACAAATTAACTTCAAATAGAATTCAAAAGCAGTTTTGTAGCAGAGGAAATGTTGAACGAAATAAAGTATGGAAATTTCAGTTCTCCCTTTGTTGCAATATTATTTTGCAAAATAACAGGCGTAGAAACTTCGAACACCGTCACAGGTGGAAAAATGATTTCCATGATTTACATATATTACTCAAAATCGATCAGCCACAGTATTTACCGAGCATGTGTAAAAATGAAATGAAGTCTTTAACCTCCCATGATTATGTTATTTAGGCTAAAGAAGACGGATGATCATGAAATAATTTCTGGAATGATAATGAGGGGGGAAAAGGGGGAAAACCGAGAGAAAACTCATGAACACGGTGTTTCCCATGTTGAACACATGCTAATATTTCCTTACGTTTGACAATGTCGAAGGGTGTATTACTATTCATGACCTGTTCCCCAATCGGCAACAGACTGCACACCACTGGGTCCAATGTATATTTCGTCTAAAGACATTTTTGGTATCACCAATGAATTTCCGAGAAAATTGTACATGAATTTGATGTATGACTTGCACCTATTCCCATTTGAAAACCCGGAAGTTAAATCCAATATGGTGGATCCAAGATGGCAGTCGGGGTGTGTAACATGAGTCAAAGAAACAGTACTTGATCCACTTTGTTTTGCATATGCTCAAGTTCATGTCTAATTACATCTAAAGAAAATAAAATAATTTTGTACCCGAGCGTTATAGTACTTTATAATTGAATTCCGAATATATATGAAAGCTCACAAATATGGAAATTACGGGTATGGGCCGCTGAAATTAGTGCAACCCACGATTTTACACGAATCTCGAGGGACACTTCACGAATGTACCTTGTTAGCCTAAAGAATACAACCATGGGACGTTAAACTGAAAGATTTCATTTCTGTGTGTAAGTGAACGTTTCAGGATAACTTTGGAACGCCTGGGGCGATTTCAATTAAACCTCGTACACATATGACGTATATTCTTAAAAAAAAAAAAAAAAAAAAAAAAAAAAACTCGTGTAAGGTACTGCTAGCTTACCTACGATTGTGGGAGGCAGACATGTAGAAATATGGAAAACGACCGATATTAGTGTCGACTCCATAGCTTTTAAAGCTCGGAGGCTGAGGAGGTGTGGAAAATGTTTAAAATAATTAAGACCAGTGTCGAATTTATAGATCCAGGGATTGGTAAGCTAATTGGTAGGAGTCTCGGTCACATTTTAGTCCATGTTTAGTTGAAGAAAGCAAATGCAATGCTTTAGAACATCCTGGGAGTTTTGAAGAAACGAATAGAGCTCTGTAGAAACATTTAGTAAGATACTTCGTTTTTGCATTATAGATAGAATTAATTCCTTTTACTGTCTAATAGATGATTGGGATAAATATATAAATAAAAGGGCTATAGCAGAAAGGAATTCCAATTTTTGGCAAATAAAATTCTATATATATAGTTTTCCGTGCGAAGAACAGACATTTCAGCTAATATGATATAAAATGATTTACGCCAGCACATACACGACGTACTAAATATATTATTTGGCGTATTAACAAATATTTGACATATTAACTAATAATAAACAAACTAATTGTTCTTATTATTCACACATATTGAGCATTCGATGTCAAGTGGTAACCCGCGTACTTTCTGTACAGATTGAATTGCGGATGAGGATGTTTGTCTCAGATACAAACTCGAATAGTAGTTTCGGATTCCGCTTTAAATAATAAATTACGCTTCATAAAGGTTTGGTGTTATAAACAGAAACGTTGTGCTTAAAGTATCCAACTATTCACGCACATTAAATCAGAAACACAAACCACCAACAACGACGATTATTTCTTTGTACTTGTCACACTAAAGTTATAACGCTAGAATTTTCTGTAAAATCCGTATATTAGAATGCTACGTTTACATGTTTGTGGTCAAGAAAAGTTTAAATGTTTGTGGACAATTCTTTTACAATGATATCTCGTAAACCAGAAGCTCTAGAAATATGCCGTTTTCACCGATCGATTGCAAATTTTGTGTAGATTGTTCAGTTCTAATTGAATATTTAAAAATGGCCGCTATTTCTTTATTATATTTTATAAGGGTACACTGGAAGTATTGAAATTTTAAAAATTAAAGGTTCATATCCTACGAGTTATACATTCCAACACCACGCATTTGTATACGGGGATGGTATATCTCTCTCTGGTGTTTGTTTCATGGCCAAATTATGATAGAAAACGAAGGATAACCATTTCTTCACTGTAAGATGAATCTTTATTGTTTGGAGTATTTTATCCAATGAACACCATGTGTTACTGACATTATAATTAACACATGCAGGGGCGGATCCAGGGACGATTGGGGGGATCGACCCCAGAAGAGGAAACTTTCTTATTTTATATATAAATAAAACCCATCACAGAGCTTGGAGCTCTTAAAAATAGCTCTAAGTAGCAGTATTACAACACACCGCCTCCCCCCAGAAGTCCGTGCTGGATCCGCCCCCTGCATACAAGAAGAAAGAAAACATTTATCATACATGAATTGGTAAGCTAATTGGTAGGAGTCTCGGTCACATTTTAGTCCATGTTTAGTTGAAGAAAGCAAATGCAATGCTTTAGAACATCCTGGGAGTTTTGAAGAAACGAATAGAGCTCTGTAGAAACATTTAGTAAGATACTTCGTTTTTGCATTATAGATAGAATTAATTCCTTTTACTGTCTAATAGATGATTGGGATAAATATATAAATAAAAGGGCTATAGCAGAAAGGAATTCCAATTTTTGGCAAATAAAATTCTATATATATAGTTTTCCGTGCGAAGAACAGACATTTCAGCTAATATGATATAAAATGATTTACGCCAGCACATACACGACGTAATATATCATGTAACGGGATATGTAGAGATGTAGTGAAGAATGACAAGGAGATTCATGCTCATATGTGAAGGATGCGCCTTGTAAGAAAGCACAGGTTCAGCTGACAAGACAAGAAGAAAAGAAAATAATTACCTCACTCTGCTTCATACAAGTGGAGATGGGCTTCTAGCATGTGATGCTATTTTACCCATTGCAGTCATATGTATGATTTGGTGAGTTGAATGATGAAAATAGTCGTAAGGGAATTCTGATTCTGCTTCCTTCTTGTGCGTTGCCGGTGTGTAGCCGATGTTGTGTGAGGCCGATGTTCTATGAATCTTACTGCAGAAAGTGGTCGTGTACCTAGCTGAGTGAGGTCTTCGTTCGCTGAAATTGTGTTATCCGCAGAGAATAGCGTTTAGATCCAGAAGTTGTGGCATTTAGTCCGAAAACTTTCGTTGGATTTTTTTTTTACTTGTTATGAGTTTTCTTCTCTTGTGTAATTTTCTTCTTATGTGTTGTGTTCTGCTTTGGAGATTGTTTGTGGTGGGAATAAATGTCACCTGTGGTGGTGGTTGTTATCGCTCTGAGGTGAGAGTGGAACATGGTTTTCGATGCTTTTTCTATTGCTTCTGAAAGAAATCTCTGCTGTTTTGGGTCTGTTGTGATTGTCAAAATAGAAGCAACCTATATCATGATTTTCTGCGTAGCTTCTTATATTGCTGAGTGAATTTTGTAATCTATTGAGTTATTTGCTTGGAGTGCCTGTTCCTCTTCTTCTTCTTCGTTTGCTATGGTTGTGGAATTTGAGTTAAGCGGGTTAGTGATTGGGCTCTTGAAATGGCTGGAAGTTAGTCATAATTCTATCCACTATGATGTTTGGAATCTTCCGTGGTTGCTCCCTAGGTGTCTTGGGACAGCCACTACTTCCTGTGTGGTGTTCGTGCAACTTGCACGTTGCACAGAAGGACCGATCGATGGGTTTATCACAAGGTTTGTTGTGGCTTTCTCCATATCTGTAACACACTCTGTCGGCGTGGCACTGATATTTGGTGTGTCCATAAGAGTAACACTTCCAGCAAGGTTGGGGCCGTGGACTGCTACGAGAGTCTTAAACTGGATGTCTTCTTCCTCCTATGTATACTCCACTTTGTATAAGGTCACTGATAGTAACTGGATCCTTCGAGAAAAGCCAGATTAGGGGGAGCGACCTGCTTTGGACTAGATGAGAATGATGTTGGTAAGAGCAACATTTTGCGATCGAAGGTCGGCACGAATTTCTTCGAGACTGATTTGTGTGTTCACACCTTCAATGACGCAGGTGTATGTAGGCTGATTATTGTTGCTTGATGTTTTGATCCTGTCTGGTTGTGGCGGTTTATTCTTCTGTGTGTGCTGTTGCATGCTGTATCGTGTGTCTTGCTGTATGATTTCATCTTCTCTGGGTTGATTTTCTGCTCTACCAGGTCTGAGGTATTGTGCTGGTTGTGTGTTGACTTCTGACTGAGTAGGAGTGCTACTTCTCTGTGTACATGGTTTCATGTTGATGGGATTGAATGAAAAGTAGGCGTCTGGGCCGAAATCCTCCGCGTTCCACACATGATGGAAGTGAGAACGTTCCTCTTCTGTACGGAAGGAAATGTTCACACTATTTGGGTATCCCATTTTCTTCAGCACGAAGGCACAATATGCTCCATTTTTGTATTAAGAAGGTTAGCGAACTTCTGGATATCAACGGTTTCCTCCATGTTATATTCGCATATGGATCTGGCTTCAATACCCTCTTCATCAGCGTTAAATTGTTCTGAGTGTGGAGACAATAATGTAGCAGAATCTGTGGAAGGGTCCGGAGTGGTGGCCACTTCCCGTTGTGAGCATTTCTTCTTAGCAGATTTTCTCTTCGGCATGTTCGCACGTCTTATTGCGAACGCCTCTGACTCTGAATTGAATTGCAGGTTCAACTGGTTCATAATTAAAATTTATTACTTAAAATAATTATTCTCAGTACAAATTAAATTTCTTTGTTACGGCCCGCACCAATGAACTTTCCTTATTAATAGTCCAATAACAATTAACAATTAAAGTGATATAAAGTCTCTAGCCATAGATAACAGTTTTGAAGAATGTTAATATAGCCTAAACATGTAGGGAGAAAGTTTCATATCCTCTGTTAACTCCTTAAAACCAGAAGCAATAGAGATCAACAATTTGCGCATTCAGTGTTGATCGTGAAGTTTAACAGCTTTCCTTCACAATAGATTATACATTTTTACGTTACTTTTCTTGTCACTGCTACCTTTGCTGTCACCGGTTAGTCACTTTTCAAATCGTGTTTATTTTCGCAAACTTTCAGAATTTTAGCAACTATTTTGTAAGCATTTAATTTTACTTTGTCTTGTGATTTTGGAGCTGATAGAGAAGACCAAAAACTTCCCGTGATTATACCACTAACGGTGTTACAAGTTGCCAGGGGGCACGGTGGCTCAGTGCCAGAGCACTTACCTCTGGTGCGTGGGGTTCCTGGTTTGGTCCCCTGTCAAGTGAGTTTGTGGTGCACAAAATAGTGTTCGTGGGTTTTCTCGGGGTACTCCAGTTTCCTCCAACTTTCTTATTCCATCAATTCTTCCGTCATCATTCACTTGCCTAAAACATAGTCCCTTAGTTTAC
The DNA here is from genome assembly GCF_964235325.1 of Thermobia domestica. Taxonomy (NCBI): domain Eukaryota; kingdom Metazoa; phylum Arthropoda; class Insecta; order Zygentoma; family Lepismatidae; genus Thermobia; species Thermobia domestica. The sequence continues at coordinate 74,738 of NW_027656041.1, forward strand.
TTAGTCTAACACTCATCAGCGTAGGACGTTAAACTGGAACATTAAATTTCTTTAGGTTATCTTTCAGTCATAGAATATAAATTTAAAAGAGAATTGTAGGAAGATCTCTCTCGATAAAAATTGTAAAATGCTGTAAAAATTTTCCTGATGAGTGAAATTAGAATTTCCTTCTTTAGAAAGAACAAAATAACTCATTTTTATGATACATTGTATGGTCCACTATAGTAAACCTCTTTCTTTAAAAAAAAAAAAAAAAAAATAATATACGATAAACTTCAGAACTAGATGGTGCGTTGTTTCAATGGTTCCCAATATTCCTGACTGTCATTATTTACAGCTTCCTACTGCTTTGTTTAAATTAGCTTGCCTATTGCCTCCGTAGCTGCGTGAACAACAGGGGTCAAATTTTGTCACACACAGGCGGTATCTGACGTGAGTTAAGGGTCTTCACTACAGCGAAATTACACTACCGCTAATTTTAGAGTTTTTCTGTAATATCTTCAAAACAAATACAAATATTCGAAAAGCAGAAACGTAGTGAACTAGACAATACGATTTTGCATGTGATACCTTCACCACAATTCACCTATCTGCTTTTGGTATGCCGCTATTTACATAACCCGCAAAAAATACTAAAACTAGCTACAGTTGCAAATTGTAAGAATATAGAGTAGTTGTGATAACGATTTCACATGTAAAATCGTATTGCTTAGTTCGCTACGTTTCTCCTTTTCGAATATTTTTATTTGTTTTGAAGATATTACAGAAAAACTCTAAAATTAGCGGTAGTTTAATTTCGCTGTAGTGAAGACCCTTAAGTCACATGTAAAAATTAACAGTTTAAGTTTCTTCCCTTAGCTTATAAAATATGTAGACCTACTAATTGTTCTATGCAGTTTGTAGCGATAAAATGTGTACTAATTCCATTTCCTTCTAGCAATAAAACGCAATTTTCTTTTCTGATATCCTTTCCTCAACCAGCCACTTGTAAAGCACACAAATTAATTTGTGCTTACGAAAATTTGTATTTTGTTGCCTTAGTTTCTAAACTTTATGACCAAGAAGCAAAACAAATATGCTCTTTCTGACACAATCATGTCAAATTCCGAAACTATGGTGAACCTTGAAACTATTTTTTTTTTAAGTGATAAACTTAATATTGTACTTGTTATTTGTACAAATAAGCCATTTCTAAGTTTGTGTACTTCTGTTTTTGTGCAGAAACTGTAATAAATGTATCTTCCAATAATAATTTCCTTTCTGTGCAAGTTCAAAAAGTTCTTTTTCCTTCCCAGTTTGTTTGCAGACAGGGTATATAGGAGGAACACAGGGGATAGCCTTTCAGCAGAACTGAACAACGTACAAGTTGCTTGAAGTTAGGGAAGTTTCAAACATTGCTTTCTTTCTCATTGTAAACAAAAATGGACAGATCTTTTTATTACCTTTCAGAAACAGAAAACTATTTCTCTGTTCTCCTAAAATATTTTTGTTCCGGCTTTAGACATCCGCTCGTAAACCCTTACGTACAAAATGGTGAACTACATGGAGCGATTTGAGTTACGAAACAAAAAATAAAATCTACTGGATATTTGATGTTAATACTTAGTAAAAGCAGAGATTTGAGTTTTATTCGTGTTGTTTCCTCTTGTTACTTTGTGCCGCAGTGGCTTAGTGGTAGAGCGTTCAATTTCGGTGCATGAGGTCCTTAGTTCGATCCCAGTTCGCGCCAAATGAGCTTTGTGGTGGACAAATACCGTGTGCGTGGGTTGTCTCTGGGTTATCCCGTTTCCTCCCACTTTCTTCATTCCACCATCTCATTCATTTCTCATCACCACCGTCTCCTTTAGCCTAGCCCGCATAATCGTGGGACGTAAAACTTAGATTTCTTTTCATTTCTCTTGTTACATTTTATGAAACAATTGGGCGACTTTCCAGACAGTTCAAGCCTTTTTATAACACTAATCTTCTTAACAATCAGAAAGACAGCAAACTAAATTAAAGAATTTTGCCAATCTTTAGCGTTCCTCTTTCTGCATTGCTGTGTACCCCTTTGTGCCTCTCTACCACTAGCAACGGAAGTGAACTAGTGCCTAGTACCTAGCGCTCTTTATATTGCGTTCTGGATATCTCAGGAGGTTATGAATTTGGTGGTAGTTCATCTTGAATAAGGAATTTCCTAGGTTTTCCTTCAGTTTTAGTGACGCTTAGGTATACCTCTCGTGTGAGAGATTTATGCTTGAACCTTAGGTCATGTTTGCGATGGACAAAGTCGTGTTCATGTGTTTCCTCACAATTCTCCGATTTCCTTCCAAGTTATCGTTCCATTAATTCTTTTGTAAAAATATTACTTTCAGTAATCATTCGTCTCATTAATCTTCCGTCGCCTTCTTCTTAAAGATACTGTACGTTCATATTTCATTTGACTTTTTCCAGTTTCTTTCTCATTGTTGTAACCCCGCGTAGTGTAGTCGCTAACGCGCTCTCCTCTTTCGTGTGAGCGATCCGGCGTGTTTGATTTCCGATGAGAAAACTTGGCCAGAAAAGTGTAAAAGCCTTTTCAGGCAAGGGCGCCGATTTCTCTGTAAATTTGGGGGGGGGGGCATTCAGATGCAGAAGATATATATATGAGGATTTTAAGACAAATTGCATTCAAATTATGCCAAATATTGTATATTCATAAATACAATAGGCCTATGGGTCCCACATGAACTTTGGGGGGCCCGTGTCCCCCGGACCCCTCAGGATCGGCTCCCTTCTTTCTAGGTCAGAAATCTTGAGTGAAGATTTTAACGGTGTTTGCTCTTCGATACTGGAAAATGCCGGGATGTTACCTAGCATAAAGGTTTCAAACGGGCTGCTTCCTTCCCGGCTAAAATGGTCCTAAATTGTTAAAGTTTAGTTATATAATTCCTAATTGTTTCCCATTGTTCTTGGTGTTATTGGCATAATGTGTTTGTAATTCTAGAGAAGTTGATCTAAGTTTTCTAGATCTTCGATACAAATAATAAAAAGTTAAACATAAACAATATTAACTGACTTCCACAAAGCTTTTAAAACTCAATAATAATAATAATAATAATAATAATAATAATAATAATAATAATAATAATAATAATAATAAAAATAATAATAATAATAATAATAAAAGCGCTTTAAAGCAGAAAATAATAATATTTCTAATAAAGCGCCTAAGAGCAGAAAATAATTCATTACTATTATCTATAAAAAGCTTGAAGGGTGCGCCAAGTTAACAAATTGATGCCTTGTTAAATTGATGCAAATCCAACTTGATTTTGTATTACACATTAATTTATTTCGCTTGACACAGACTTCAGTTTTTATAGATAGTAACTAATAATTGTGTGCTTTTAAGCGCGCTTTATTATTATTTTCTGCTTTTTTTAGAGCTTTATTATTTTCAGCTTTTTAGAGCTTTTGTTGAAGTTAGTTAATATTGTTTATTATTATTATTATTATTATTATTATTATTATTATTATTATTATTATTATTATTATTATTATTATTATTATTATTTTATTTTATTTTATTTTATGCTTTTAGTGCGTTTTTGAAATTGGATATTTTTCTTTTAAGTTAACTTAATTTTTCCACTTTTTCGTTACTCCATTAAAAATAAGTAAGTAGACTCTCTACTTCTAAAATTGAAAGGCTCAGAGAAAGATAGCGGTAAGCGACATTTTGTTTTATTAAATTTTCAGTAAATTGGGAAGGAATGCTATTGACACCCGTGACCCATAGGTAAATACAGCCCTGTCTGTAGTCATACTGATGATTGCAAGTAAATGCATTCTTTAATTAAGTTTAGATAGTCTCGGTGCTGAAAGGAAGAGAAAATTCTAATCCAACGAATTTAATTATGAATTTAATTACGAATTTAATTTCGATGTACCTAAATGCCCTTCATTACTACGAGACTCATTCAAGTTGTATCAATATACATAGAGACTTCATTTCTAGTAATCTCATATGTAACCTAAGAGACTAATAAAAGCAAAATAAATACAGTCAGACGACTTGTATAGCACGAAAAAAAAATGCAAATTCACAGTTAGCAAAACAGACACTGAGAAGTGGCGTAGAACTATTAGCATTATTAATGAGACCATGAAGTAGCATTTTGATGAATAAAGTAATTTTACTATTAATCAGAAGTATAACGGTGAGTAACTTAATTAGTTCCGGGAGGCACATGGGTCAATGGTAGAGCGTTCAACAATAAAGTGATGGACACCTGATTCAATACAATACCATGTAAGTTTGTAATAGGCAACATCGTGTCCGTGGATTTTCTTGAGATTGTTTTCTTCCACATTTTCAGTCTACCAATTGTTTTATCATCATGCGTCTCCCTTAGCCTAAAGGGCATAATCGTAAGACGTTAAACTAAAAAAAAAAATAATTTTATTAATCATGCATCTCCTGTAACTTGAAAGTGAAGTTCTTTCTAATATTGGAAACTAAGTTTCTTGATACATTCTTTTATTATGTGAAACCATTACGGAGTAAATAACTTTTGTATTAATTTTCTGGTAGGAAAAAATCTATCAATGATTATGTAATGCATTGTAACATGGGGATTCCTCGTGGCTATATTGTTAACGAGTACATCTTTGGCGCGGGAGACCCGGAGATGATTCTCGGAAGTTGATATATCAGCCCATGTCCCATATACCTGCCTCTCTGCTGAACGGGATTTTAAACAACTCTAATCAATAAACAACAAATAACTACACATATCTGTGTGTAAAAGCTTCTCAGTAATGAAAGAAAGGAAAAGTATTTTATGCACTTCTACATCTACTATATAGGATAGACCAGAGCACATTTCCGCTCGCCATGTCACCATTGACGACTAGAAATTTAGGACTGGCGACCCATGTTCAGTGGGAATGGTTTCTGCCTAAACTCACAGGGTTGCACAGTTTCTATTTCGCACGAAAGTAATTGTCACTGAGTAAGGAAAAACACGGAATGTGAATTATTCACAACGAACGTGGAAGGCGAAGTTTTCACAACGTTGTTAATTCGCACAACTCAACATGTAGTATATGAATGCGTATGAATTGTCCAATTCAAAATTGATTATTCTGAATCTAATGTCTAATTTTGAAATTTTATGCAATGATGTAATTTCTTTCTTTGTCAAACCAAATGCCATGGAGGGGGGGAAGGAGACCTCTCATAATTTATACGTGAAAGGTACTATCGACCAACATTTTTGGATTGGCGAGTGCGTCTGACTTTCAAATTTTGTACCTTGGGATAGACAAACAAACAGTAAGAGAAAGTATAGATGGGAGATGGATTTTGATTTTAAAAGTTTACTTCTTCTGAAACTCTCTCCTAATTTTTTTTTCGGGAGTGTGGAGGATGGCTGATTAGTAACAGACGAAGAAACGGGAAACGTGAGAACTAGTAAAAAAACAAGAACAAATTAAATGAAAGTTCATTGGGATATTGTTCTTTGTTGCTGTTAGCATTTCGTCGTCTTAAATGTTATCTCCGACATAACGAAATTAATTTTATCTTTGCATGACGAATGGTGTGGGACACGGTAGCTTAATGGTAGAGCGCTTACCGCTGGTGCACGGGGTCTCTGCTTCAATCATTAGGTAAATAAGTTTTTGGTGAGCAGCATCGTGTTCGTGGGTTTTCTTAGGGTTCTCCCGTTTCCTCTCACATTTTAATCCGACCACTTCTTCCATCATCATTCATTTGAATTAATCATTCATCTTCCTCAGCCTTTGTACGACGTTAAACTGAAAGATTTCATTTCTTTTTCATAATGAATGATAGCTGCATTTAATGTAGCGTAATCCTTCAAAGCTACTCCTTGTTTGATAAACGATCAAGAAAAGTAAAATTACAAGAGCTGAAAATGAAAAATGGTTTACAAAATGCAAATAGACGAAAGTTGTAATTAACGTTCCATGGTTAAGCAGAAGGATACTGTCAAAAAGTATAGACTATGACACAATGGTAGCATTGATTGACAGGGGCAAAATTAAAGAAAAGCAAGAGATATACCTGACTCCTTTACTCTAAAGATGAATGCCCTTCATCTGTGGCATGATACGCTGCTTAATGGAAGTAGGATGTTCAGTAAAAAGAACTGAACAAAGAATACTCTTACGATACTCTTAAATACTATATCTTCATTTCGAGAAGAGAGCTACGTATGTACTTTGTACATATGTGAAAACAAAGAAACAAATTAAGAAAGATTGTACTCTCCTGAGAGTGTTACGTTGTCAGAAACACAATATTAACAACTAAGTAGGAATCTTACCGAAACCAATATCCTGATATCGAAAAAAAACTTTAATTCACTATTTGCCAAGAATCGCTGTAGTATATTCGGAAGACGTAACTTTCGGTCACCCACCAACCGTCTCTCGGTCAAATGCCTGTCTCCTTATTTAGTTCTGAGAAAGATCTGTGCGATAACTTATTGGCTTCCTTTATCCCGCTTAGTTCTCAAGTTAAGCTAATTGCCCAATATAACATTCGTTCACAACATCGTGTCCATGAGTTTTCTCGATGTATTCCCGTTTCCTCCCATATTTTCAGTTCACCAATTCTTCCATCGTCATTCACTTGTCTTAATTATCCATCTTCCTTAGTCTAAGGAGCATAATTATGGAACGTTAAACTGATACATTTATATAACAATAGCTCTTCTATAACTCAGTCGCTAAAGTGTGCTTGAATCAAGTCTAGAATGAAATTTCGTCTTGATGAAAGAAACATGGTGCAATGTTTCTCCGTATACTTCCTAAACATCTTACGAGGGAACCTATCCAAGTGTAACCCTGACTTCGAGTCGAGACAATGGCCGTTGGATACCTTGTTCCAAAAGAATATAACACGAAAAGGGATACATCCTCGATCGCAACCGTTGCGGAAATATAAGCTTGAAAAGTTAGAAATTGAGCTCCATAATATACATTACAAAGTCAGATTCCGGGTCAGATTTTTCGGAAACGGTCGAGTAAGGAAACTCAGCGAATAGATATCAAATTAGTGTGGGGAGCACAGCACCTTTTGAATGAAAAATTTGTGTTTCCGGGGCACTAGCAGGGTCCCAGGCGGGGTCCAACTCAAAATTAGCAAATGGAACTGGGGGTTAACTAGCATATTGTATGAAAGCTATTGTTAAATAAAAGAAGATAGAACAAATCTCAACTCTCTGGGATAACCCTGTTCAAACGGGAAACTGGTCAAAATGTCAATACAACCTACATCAGAAAATCTATGGCCTCGCTTCCAAATCCGTTAAGTTGCGACAATAACAAAACAGAAAAACACATTTGAAAGTGCAAGGTATTGAAGTAAAGCAAATTGCTGCAGAGTCTCTCACAGAGTCGCAGAACGGATCTTATCCAAGTATAAGTGTGACTTCGAATGGTCAATGGACCATAGAATAACAATGACCATTGGATTTCGTGTCCTAGAAGAGAAAGGATACATTGTCAATTGCAATCGTCGTGGAGGGTGAGAAGGTCAAAAGGCAACGGTATATGTTTTGCGCATCAGGGCCCCAAATTCACAGATTGCACTGTGAACTATCTATCTGGGGATTTGCTGAACGACAAACATGATCGTAAAGACGGAAAGGAGTAACCTTGGAACTGTGAGGCAACTTAGAGAGGAGTGGGGTTGGAGAAAACTGGAATAATGGTGCAGAAATAAAATATATCGGAGGGTGCTTTTGAGAGAGAGACTCTGCAGCAATTTGCTTTACTTCAATACCTTGCACTTTTAAACGTGTTTTTGCAACTTAACGTATTTAGAAGCGTGGTCATAGGTTGTATTGACATTTTGACCAGTTGCCCGTTTGCACAGGGATATCATAGAGAGTTGAGATTTGTTCTATCTTCTTTTATTTAACAATAGCTTTAATAAAATATGCTACTTGAGCCTCGGTTCCATTTGTAAATTTTTCGTTGGACCCCGCCTGGCACCGTGCTAGTGCCCCGGAGACACAAATGTTTCATTCAAAATGCTGTTCTCCCCACACTAATTTGATATGTATTCGCTGAGTTTCCTTACTCGATCGTTTCCAAAAAATCTGACCCGGAATCTGATTTTGTAATGTATAGTATGGAGCTCAATTTCTAATTTTTCTCGCTTATATCTCCGCAACGGTTGCGATCGAGGATGTATCCCTTTTCGTGTTATGTTCTTTTGGGACAAGGTATCCAACGGCCATAGTCTCCACTCGAAGTCAGAGTTACACTTGGATAGGTTCCCTCGTTAGTAAAAATAGATTATATATCATTGTTCAAAATTGAAATCATTATCCAATATAATGTAACATTTTCCTACTAAATTCATTCAATTTTGTGCACATATCATCATTTAGAAAAACGTATCACAACTGAATGATACTCGTATGTATTATTTTTCATATAGCCAATAACTGAATTACTCTTAGAGCATAGAAAAGAAAGGTATTGAGAGTTGCCCCTGTACCTATCGAGACCACATATTAAAGTGTAGTAAAATGTGAGTTCTTTCTCATTCTTGAAGCACTTGCATCACAATATTTAAAGCTCGAACCTTTTGTTAGTGCACTTTATACATATTATCTCGTAAATATTAGAAAATATGTTTTAGAATTACATATCATTTCATTGACGTTTTAAAAAACGATTAGTGCATAAAATATCATTTAGTACACGTTCTTGCAAGTTTTACAGAATCAGATTGGAAAGCTCTACTTCAAACAAATAGAACATTTAGAAAGAAATTATTATATATACTGCAAGTATGTATGTCATGGAGTAAGTTAAATTCAATAGTATTAAGAAATCCTCCCTGATAGGCACAAGTTTGCTTGAACATTTCTATTGGGTAGAGTGAGACGTTAAAATTTAGATCTATGTTACAGCAAATTTCTACCAGAAAGATCGTCCATGAAATTGACCTAATTGATAGGTGAGTGAATTGTGGATTACTGTCCCTTTCGGCACCGAGCTATATGACTCGTGAGGTTACCACTTAACTTGGTAACCAAACCAGATTAGCTCCTACCAAGAATCAAACTCGGATCTTCCATACTGTAGGCATGTGAGCTAACCTGCCACGAGATGCTATAATTTACCTAATGAACTAATCAGCTAAGGAATTAAGGAAGAACGCATCAGATCTACTAAAAGAAAAGGTAATCATGAAAAGTGATTTTTGATTGATACTGAAAAACGTAAACATGACGAAGTGACAAACAGATTTGCACGATTGCAATAATAATATAAAATTCCAAAAATAGAGATAGGTATAAAGGTGGAATGGGATCACAACGTATTGTATGCGTTGAGGTTCAAACGTAGTGGGCTACGTGTGTATCCTGATCATGCAGAATAGAAAGGATATATAAACCATGAATTACGGAAGGGAGTGGAATATCTAGAAATAGAATAAAATCAAGGAAGGCAAATGGAGTATAGGAAATTTAACATTCATCTAAAGAGAGAAAGAGCAAACAGGAATAACTATAGAAAATAATAAACTATGAGCACATATAAGAATAAGAAACAATTAAAAGTATGAAGAAATGTACAAAAATTGATATCGGTTCAAATTTGTATGAATAACGTTGCATAAGGTTGTTAGTTGCAAATAATATATGATGGCGAGGAGAAAGAAGTTAGAAAATGTATTTGGAAGTTTGATAAAAGTAGGCATAGTCAAGATATTGAAATGGATCCCAATACACACTGAAATTACACACTGATCGGATTCGACCAAGGAGCCCGCTTCTATCGTATGAATATTGTGAAAAGATATCGGTAGGCATACTGGTACTGGTCTGGGCAGGCATTATGATGATGGCCGTACAGACCTGAATATCGATTCATGTTCCACTTCTGCCCAGTGATACAGAGAAGAAGTTCTGCATGCGTATGTGCGGCTTTTCAGGGGCGCAGTCAGCCCATTGTTTCTGCACCATGGATGAAAATATCCGTTCTCATTGTACATACCGACGGAAGACTTCCAACGTATTGAATGGCTAGCGCAATTCTCCGACCTAAACTCGATTGAACATGATTAGGACAAACTAAGGAGACATATTAAAACTCGACAGACATTCTTAGAGCACGCGAGAGGGTCTGCACTCCTCTTTGAGAGGAGTGGAATCAGTTGCCCCAAGAGTTCCTCAAAACCTACTTTTTGGCATGGAACGTCGATGTCAGACAATACTCTGTGTAGTCATTCCTAATATACACATCTATCATATTTTCCGTGCCGGCAGTGCGTCTCATAGTGTTGTGACTTCTTGTCCATATTTTTGCTTACTTTGTGTGATCTTCTACTACCATGGATCTTAAATATGTTGTCTGTTTCGTGCAGGATATGCGAGATGTATTGGTATTGGTGGTCCACTTGGTGCAATTTATTTATGTTCTTCGTGCCCTACGTTCTTAACTAATCATTGGACACCAATATGTGTGTAAATATATTGGGAGAATGCAAAATGATGAGGTGAACATGGTGTACAGAGACCATTGAATTTTTCGTAGAATTAGAATAGATAGTTAAAATGATGCTAGTTGTAAAGAACGTGAAATGAATATAGAAATTAAGTTATGTGAAAATGAAATAGAATGAGGTTGAAGTAAAAGAATATGATTTCAATAAGTGTTCACTAGCAAAGACATAAAGGAGCGTTAATCGCGGCCCAATATCAACTTCAAAGCTTTTAATTTTTTGTTGTTAAAAAGTAATATTCAATATGTTAATTTTCAATAATTAGTAAATTGTCTTTATATTTGGGTGTAAGAGTAAAACATTGAAAAAGCCCTGGAAAATTTAGTTAAAGCCGTAAAGTTTAAAATGTGGTGTCTGTATGTTGAACAAAGTTCTCTCAAAGCAATATTATGAAGGAATAAGCATACGAATAAACATCCATCCACCCTTGTTTAGCCATATATCGGTGATACAATATATAAATCCGTTAAAACATTGCGTTTTCTCAGTATCGTAAGACTCTTCATTAGCATTGTTAGTCTAAAGTTACTAGATAAACCTTGGTTAATTACCCTTTTTGACTTTTTGCAAGTGGTTTATGTTATATTCTAATGTTGCTAACAAAATATTTATATATTAAAGTGGAATAAATCTATCTGAGCTGTTTCTAAGAAAATTGTCAGAAGAAAATTCATCACCAACGATAATCTTCCTCCGTTTTGAATTTTTTCCAAGCGAAATGATTTACGTCATATCAGAGCATCTTTAATGAAACGATGATATATGAAATATCAATAAAACTGTTGCAACTGTTCTCAAGAAACTGTTCATTACATTTCAGTTAATTATTCTCCCTTTTGCAGGTAAGAAGAAAATTGGATATTCCCAAGGACAATCTTAGGGAAAAAAATAGCTTAAATATTCAGCCTGTACTATGAACGATGTGAGCTCTAGAAGGTACGAATTAGGGACGTACGAATGAACGGAGGAACGGAAATCCAGAAATACCTTTTTCCAGCTTGTAAGAGGCATGGAACGTGGAAATCCTTTGAAATCTTGAAATCGATATTTTTCATTCGATCAATAGACATTTATTAAATTCATGTTGAATTTAATAAATAAGAATAAATAAATAAATAAAATTGAAATACATAAATAAATTATTGAAAACTATGTTAAAACCAGTAGTTTTTGTTTCAAACTCTCTTTTAGGTTTCAGGTGTTCTTAACAAAATAAAATATAATGATCACTCAATATGCATAAAGTATTGACAAAAAAACGACGGGGTTTAGTACTTTAATAAAAAACAAGTGTTCAGTACCTTATATTCTCTCAACAGTGTCATTAAAGTATATTTGTCTCATCCGAACTGACGTTTCCGAAGAATTGATTTGCTTTAGTACAAACTGCGCATGCTAATGCCTATTGCAATTTTGTTTTTCTATTTGTTTCGGTGAATTCATTAGTTATATCTATATACATCTGTTCTCTTTTAAGATGTTCTCGGCCGTATAACAATGTAATTAAGGTTATTTAAGTTTCTTCAAATTTGGTTATCTGATGCGTTTCGTCACATGACCAAGAATGCATATTAAAAAATAGCTCAAACTTGCATAAATCTTCTCTTTCGAATGAGGGGATTACGCATATGTATTGTAATAACTAACTGTTTTCTCTACGAAAATCCGAACAAATTGTATCCGATAACATTATAATAAAGGAGCGAAGTAGACTTAAAGAAAAGCAATATTTTATTTACACAAAAGCAGGTATTTCAAACAGCAGATGTAATAACTCTTGTAACCTTTTTGCATCACAATTTCATTTTCTATTATTATTTTGATCATGAAAAAAGGTCCAAAAAATCAATTCAACATATAGCTGAGACAGACGAGATTGTAAAAACCTCGTTAGTTTCAAATAGATCCTCCTTCAAAGGGAAAAAAATCAAATACTTGCTTACTTGTATAGATTCAATCCAATCAATATTGCATTAGAAGCTGAGTAGGTGAATAACAACCATTATAATGGCAAATAATAGAAAAGGCACAGTGTGGAAAATTGCTATACTAAGCATTCCTAGAAGAAATAAGAACAACCCAGGCCATCAATCCTTAAAAACGGAAACTCCAGAACCCAAGGAAAGAAATAAATACTGCTTCTTTGAAGCGAGTAGGGGAGTGAGTGAGGTGGAGAACTAGAAGTAGAAATAATAGTGTGTATCAGAGCCATGTCACTGCAAAAGTCGAATCGTATATCAATTAGTGTATTTATTAAGCGAACTTTGGCTTCCCATAATGAATTGGGATTCAGGTCCAGTAGATACAATATTGCAGTAACTTGACCTTTTAAATTGGACTTTTTAAATGCAGGAAGCTCTTTAAACGTAGAACAATTTACACCTGCTTTGGAAGTTTTATATAACTTTTTTAGGTAGTTCAAATCTCCGAGTGGACTGAAGGTCACAAACGAGAAACCATTGGGCTCTGCTTGGTCTCTATTCTATTTTAACAAATCATTTGCTTTTTCTTGAAGCTGCTTACTAAGGTTTAAATAGAACACTGACAATGTAAACGTGGATACACGTAAATGAACCGCACACAATTAAAGGATTCATCAGCCTCAACCTGCAAAATTTAACAGACAACTGATCAGACATTCTTAGAGTGAGGAAGAAATCATCTAGTTTTATTGTGATAGACACTGCTAAGCGCAAGGACATACAAAGAACATAAAAATATAAATTACGAAAGTAGCAGTGAATTTAGGACTTTGAGTGAGTGAAATCGGCCCTTGATCGAGATTTGGTCGTTATTCACTCAAAATGTTAGTTTCGACCTAAAACCACCCCCAAAAAAGTTTCGGCCTCCACCCTCTTACCGAATTATTGTCTTATATGCTCAAATTTCAATATTTGTAAATTCTGATAAGTCCAAATAATTTGAAAGTTTCAGATTGTAGACACTGTATAGGGTATTAAGGGTGGGACAGTTGGCACACTTTTTAAAAACAAAGGGAGAAAGTTAAACATTTATGTTTTTATGTACTTCAAAAACAGATTAATTTCAATCATTAATGAACAATGGAAATGCACATTAACTAGGTTATTGACACCCACTTATCATTATGCATATGTGGCCGCGTTGGCTCAGTGGTAGAGGGTTCACCTCTGGTGCATGGGGTCCCGGATCAATCCCAGCTCCCACCAAGTGAACTTTGTGGTGTACAAACACCGTGTCCGTGGGTTTCCTCGGGGTTCTCCCGTTTCCTCCCACTTTCTTCATTCCATTTCATTCATTTCTCATCATCATCGTCTCCTTTAGCCTAACCGACATAATCGTGGGACGTAAAACTCAAATATTTCATTTCATTTTCATCATTATGCATTAAAAAAAGTAAAGATTTTTGCCATCTGTCCCACTCAGAAGACAGATATTTAAAAAACAAGAGAAATATTTATTCTTATTGCCAATATGTATTTCTACATTATATTTTCTATTTTTTTCACACATCATTCACATACTTCACATAGCCCTAATGTATTTTTGAATACATAATTTTCTCGGTGATAGAAGCGTAGGGCAGCTACATAATTTAGTTTTAGAAGTGAAATAGGTAACATCAGAATGTGGCAAGGTTTACGCGAAGTCAGGACAATTAAAAATAAAGAAAATGTGCGTCATCTGTCCACCCTAAACTGTGCCATCTTACACCACTACATGGTAATGAAAATTTCTTCCAGATTGCTCGCCAGTGGGCAGCATCTACTTGATCTACACAGTAGCTACGAAAGAGTAGTCAACAAGCTTCCTGAACATATGCTCGAAATTGTTTTAATTACTGAGTAAATAAGATTCATACGGTACAGAAAATAGTAGTGATAAAAATATTTCACGTACCTGACATGTATTTTCAACATTAAAGGTGTGCTATGCCTTCAGTTTCTGTTCTACCGAAACGAAATCTTCTCACTCTTCCTACTATCATGTTTTCTCTCTCACTGTGAAAGACTCTTCCTTCTATGTTAGTCTCATGATGCGCCATCTCTCCGGCCCCTACTCTAGGTATAAGTGAGATTTTTTTTTTAAAATAAATCGGTGTGTATTTTCTTGTTGCGTGTTGAAAATCTGGGGGAAGGGGGAACGTCTCAGTTTTTAGGTTAAAAATGTTGAAATACCTTTACGTACAATATATATTTTCTCAGGATCTGAAAGTGATGGCAACATTATGAAAAATTTAAAAATGAAAAAACCTGTTTTTTCAGTTTTTTAAACCATTTTAGGACTCTCAAGATCAAAACTTCGAGCATTTATTTTCCAAAGTTCACGATTTTCCTTTAATTTTCGTCACTATATTATTTAGAACAGCGCTCTTAAGTTGAAAATATTCCAATCAACAAAGACAGCGATGAAGATTGATTGAATTATCATAAATTGTATGGTATTTGATTTTTGATTTGTTCTCATAATCAGAGAATATTTATATATACTCTTTGCTTTGTATGTTAATATGTGTAGTAAGTAAGTTTGCTCAACCATATATATATATATGCAAAATAAAAACAAATTCATATAGCTATTGTTCAAATATTGTTTTCTCTTGTTTTTCTCTTAAATTAAATGTGCTTTTGTTTTTGTTTCTCAACTCTTAATCTTTATTTTTGTACATTCAAACTTTAAGTTCGTGACTCTTGAAGTTACACGATTCAATTGCATCCAAAATTACGAATTGGAAAACAGAACTGTAGTTGTGTATAAAATAGATTTCAACTTAATATTTTGTAAAAGAGTAAAAAATTTGGAATGAGGGACGTCGCTAATTTTTTTGTTGAAAATGTTATAATTCGTTTAGGTGTAATATATATATTTTTCCGAGTCTGAAAGTGATGCCAACATTGTCAAAAAATTAAAACTAAAAAAACTTGTTTTTTGATCATTTTAGGACTCTCAATGTCAAAACTTTGAATCCAAAAAAGAGTACTTCAAAACGCTCCTCGCATATTTTTGGGTACCGAACCTAGTTTTGCAATTTTTTCCCAAGTTTGCCTGTTATTTATTATAATGCTTCTTTAACAAAAGATCAATATATGATATGATAATTCGGTAAGGAGTGGGTATGTGTTCAAAAATTTTTTGAGGTTGTTTAGGTCGAAACTAGCATTTTGGGTCAGTAAGAACTTAATTTGAATCAAGGACCGATCATACCGAACCGAGTAAATTGTTAGTTTTGTTTTGGCTAAACTATATGTAGTTCTCGAGATATAATAGTTTAGGGGCCACCCATAGTTCCTGTTGGATCTAAAAGGTCAAGAGCAAATTATTACTGGACTTTGTCTAATAGTGCTAGTCGATGATTTCCGGCTTGGTCACATGTTCTGAAAACCGTGAGTTTTTTGGCAATATGGCCCCAAGGTCAAAGGTTGCAAAAATGTTACTCTATATCAGAAATCTTTAAATATATTTAATAATATTTAAATATATCTTAAATATATTTAAAAGGTTGATTTAAAAAAATAGGCTTCTACAAAAGTTGTTCAGAATTAAACTTTCAGCAAATTCAGTATTTTTACTTTTTTGTCCAGTGGCGTAGTGTGATCAGAAATTTAGGGAGGGCACTATTTTACACTATTTTACACTAAACTATTTTAAAAATATCTGGACCATACAAATGTTAATATGATAAAGAGGTAAGTAGGTATTTCAGGGCAGAAAGTTGTGACATGTATCTTTCTGTTCCGCCCTCCCCCCGACGTGATGCTCTTGCCTAAAACGTACCTTTACCGCAAAAATGCTCGCAGAGCTAAATGCTAATATAATCTTAAATGTGTGCGCTACATTTTATTTTATTTGTTTACACTCGTGGAGTTTGAGGCATATTTCTATTCACTTAAGCAATTCAAATTTTACAGTAGCAACAATTCGTTCTGAAATCAGATACGAGGAAGTGTATGGATGCAATTGTCAGTGAAATGTCTTCAATATGCATGTGAAATTGAAGACCGTAACACAGTAATACGTTTGCATATTGAAGTTTCCAACGTTATGTAACCCATGATCGAAAGTTCAATTCCTTTGTGGAAGGCGGATGCAATAAGCCAAAATGTTTCCAGTCTTAAGAGATTGAGCTGACAGAGGGGGTACTTGGGGGCTTCATATGTCTATTCTCCGAATGGTCCTTTCTATGATCTTTGCGTGCGGAATGGGGCTCAGTTCATTAGGAAGACTGCTTGAAGCTTCAAGGAACACACAAAAGCATCCATGAGAAGTTCGTGAGAAGTCACTTTGTTGTCCAACAAACAAACCGAAACTTTAATGGGTTTGCAATGGACCAGGTAGTGGAGCAACTTAAATTGCAAAAAGTCCAGGACGAATCATTGGGATTGCAAGACGGAAGGAAGCTGTTACCCAACGCGATCTACGCTAACGCTTTCGCCTTCGGTGCGAGCGGTTCCGGGTTTGATTCCCGGTGGGGCCACTCAGTCGAAAAAATGTAAAATACTTTCTCAGGCCAGCCATCCTGAATGAGGTTTTCCTGGGTTCTCCTCATTCACACCAGGCAAAGGGAGGGTGGTACCTAACTTATTGATACCAGACCACTTTCGTCCTTCCCTTTCCCTGGTAGTGTGCTCGCCGAGGGACGTCATCCCTCATACGTGACGAGCTACATGGCCAGAGCTGCCGAAAGCCCAGATATCTAAATCCTAAATGTCTAAATTAAGAATCCCAGATATCTAAATTAAGAATCCCAATGCGATCTAATTCAACATGAAAAGACCAGATTGAAACATTTCTATTGTAGGATATGAGTGTTCCAAGAAAATTACGAGTACACGCTTCACCACGAATTCTCATTAAGTGTCACTCAATCAAATGCCGATTCTGTGAGAAAAAAATGTGAATTTTATTTCTGAAAGACAGAACCCGTTTGATTTAAATGATTGTAGTTTCCACAATCTAATAATTGGAAAACATTATTCGGATATCGACGAGAACTTCAAGCTGACGTACACGAGCATTGGCGATAGAAAATACCTTAAATTTCTTGACGATAAACTTATTAAAAAGACAGTAAGTTGTTCAGTCCTCTCGCACGAATAAAAGCCGAAGGCTCAACAAGAAACCAAGAAATTTGACATCATAAGGTAAACATCTGAAAGTATGAGGATTATTAACATAGCTAGGGAGAAAGAATACCTACTTGATCGCTTATTGTGCTACAAAATAACTTCAACTTCGTTCTTCCTAACAAAAGACGGTCGGTTTCCTGTTCAAATCGAGCAAATCTGAAATGATACAGGAACTGAAAAAATGCCTGAAATACCTACTTCAACGTTCACTTTATTTGTTTATCGATTCCAGTTATATTCCAACTTAGTGTTATTCCTTGTAAGGAAAAATGGAAATAAGGTCTTTGTTTGTACGTTCAGCGTAATCAGTATTTGAAATGATGGGAGAGAAAACAATTCATACAATTAAAAAAATAATAAACAAATATCAGTGTATATAAAAATTTAAACTTAACATGGTAATCAGAGAGAATGTAATTTAAGTACCTTTGGAGAATAAAGTTATTTTCTTGTAAGTAAATAGGATTTATATTCATAACTCTGATAACAAAGATATAAAATGTAGGTTATATACAAAAGGAACTATTTAATACCTGCCCGTCTCATTTAGCCTAACCGGCATAATCGTGGGACGTAAAACTTAAAGATTTCATTTCATTTTTTTAATACCTGCTTTACTAAACAGTACTATTCTTTCTACTAAATGAAATAAAAACTGAGAAATTACAAAGACTTATATTTAACTAAATACCGTAAAAGTAAATATAATAGAATGTAGCGTACACATTTAAATTATATATCAGCATTTAACTTGCAGGTACTTTTGCGAAAAAAAAGGTAGGTTTTAGGCAAGAGCGTCGCTTCGGGGGGGGGGAGGGGAGGGTGGAACAGGGAGATACATGTCCCAACTTTCTGCCCTGAAATATTTGCTTATCTCTTTATCAAATTAACATTTGTATGGTGCAGATATTTGTAAAATAGTTGAGGAAATAGTGTCCTCTCTAACTCTTTGATCACGCTACGCCACTGGACAAAAAGGTAAAAGTACTGAATTTGCTGAAAGTTTAATTCTAAACAACTTTTGTAGAAGTCTATTTTTTTTTTCAAAAAATTCAACCTTTCAAATATATTTAAGATATATTTAAAGATTATTAAATATGTTTCAAGATTTCTGATATAGAGTAATTTTTCAGCGACCTTTGACCTTGGCGGCCATATTGCCAAAAAACTCACGTTTTTCAGAACATGTGACCAAGCCAAAAATAATCTACTAGTACCATTAGACAAAGTCCAGTAATAATTTACTCTCGACCTTTTAGATCCAACAGGACCTATGGTGACCCCCGCAGTATAAGTCCTACAAGAAAATTTTTGCCTGAAATATATTGGATCTTTTGATACAAAAAGTGATACATTTTTGATTGGTGTTTTAAAACTTTCCCTCTCAATATATATAAAATATGACATACAGTTTTGCAATATGACATTTCATTGATAGAAAGTAAGTTACTGGAAACAAAGAAACATCTTCCGTGAGAACCCCATCCGAATAAAGCGCGTACGTTTCTGACAGGGAACGTATAATAATAGCACATCACAGGAAATCACATTATATGCTTGAAACTATGCTGCGCTTTGTTAGTAGTTCAACTTATACAATTTTAGATTGCGATTTCTACAAATATGTTTTTTACTTTCATTGGTTATTTCCTTTTCCAGTGGAAGCAATATTCTAAATCGAATTTCCTGGATTAGACTTTATTTCTTTTTCAGTTTCAATTGAAGGAAAATTGGAAAACAACTCAAGACAAAAGTAGTTTCTTGCATTTTCAATTTTGCAGTTTTCCTCGAAATTAGTTCTTTTGTTAAAGACTGAAAACAATATGTCATCCAATTTGAATGAATTTTAATTTTCTCTCTGCTTGCTATTTCATTTCTGTTTATTACAAATTGTTATTCAGCTTTATTTATACTGTTCTGTACTTGTCCAAACAATAACAATTACTTAATATTTATGACCGTAATTGGCCTTTCACTTGATAATGTTTTAATTGTGGACATTTTTACAAGGAGAAGCCAAATGACTGTGTAGAATTGCAAATAATATCAAGGGCTAAATAGAAAATCAAATTAATTAGAAAAGGAAAATTAATTACGACACTGTGTGAGAAGTTATGTTCTAATGGCTATGACAGAAGGTATGGAAAAGGAAAATATGAATAGAAAGAAGAGGACCAAAGTTGGTTAAGAGATCAAAATAACAGAAGCGTGAACATTACAAGAAAAAGGCGAAAATCCATTATTTCTATGCGTCATCAGAATAATGTGAGTTTCGTCAGAAGTAATTTCAATTGAAATGAGTAGCTGTCACATGCAAGACCAACGACTAATAATACAAGAGCTCTATCACGATTACGTTCTCAACTCTCGAAAGAAAATTTTCTACGCTCGAAGAAGTATTTAGCAGATTAATGCTGATATTATGAGAATAGTGCATAATGCTGATGCTATGCTATATTACACATATAATCACTGTATGAGAAATGCGTCTGAAACATTTTATATACATAAGCAAAAATACTTCTACAAATGTCAAAAGTAACAGAAAATAAGTAGTATTTGTTATCATTGATAAATCATACGCAGTTGCAGTTGCTTTACTCGCTGCTCTTAATATTAATCTACGCCTTTCTATGATATTTAGTTTCCAAGACACTTTTTTATTTTTCAGTAATTAATCGAAGAAGCTGAATAATTCTTAACTCCAACTAACTATAGATTGGGTATTATTCTTAATAAATTCTCTGAAAGCTTCTAGTTATTTTAATATTTTCCCAAATTTTACACGTGCCTTCCAGTATCTCAATACAGTATTCAAATGCTTAGATATATATTCCATGATGCGTAATATACTATCTGCTATTCAATAATACTTTAGCTAAGGTTTTACAAATACTTTACATCAACAGGGGCTCATGATTTCTTGTACACAGCCAACGTTTTTCTACACTTACTAACTGTTCACTCGCATTCTACCATCGTATCTAACTTCTTTTCAGTGTCTCTGGTCCGAGGCAAGCTTTGACCCCACACATCGAGCAGTTAGAAATTACCATTTTATTGTTTATTTTTTACTATTTTGAATTAGCGTCTCCTCTGAGGATCGAAGTTATATACGACGTGAAGTTATAGTATATTGTGAGATTCTAACCACGCGATTTCTCGGTGATAATCGAACTTGGGTATTTACTACCGAAGACACCATTTCGATCACAGATTTCGTAACGATTTAGTTCTTCTGCATTCTCTACATTTTGTGGGTACCCTCCTTGCTTATCTAGTGGCTTGCTCTTGTGCTATTGGTGTACTCATGGAGGAAAAGCATCTAATGCACTGCATTCATTTAGGTTCCACTTTAAACTACAGGTCTCGCCCTATATTGCCTCGCTGCTGACAAAATACGTAAATGCCAGTCAATCAATATTGTTATATTCTCATTATTCTGTCTTTAGAATAACAAGAACATACAACGCATTTGCCAATTTTCTCCTATCTTATAAAGAGAGAATAACACGAGAGCTTGCAATTCTTAATGGTTATGTCGGTTTAGAGGAGTCAAATTAGAAAGAGATGTATGGTAGAATGGGAATAGGGCGTAGAACTAGAGTCATTATTGAATCATTTGCGCGAAGATAAAAACTGAGGTGATTTAAGAATTTAAAAAACACACATTTCTCAATGAATTTTGCAAAGATGCATTGAGGAAATGTCGCACGTATGATTCATATTATTTCTAAGACTCACTTTATGAAAATGTTTTGTGTTCTCCTAGGGCTTTCCTAGAGTTTTGCTAGTTCAAGGTTTACTTACTTCTATTTTTGTCCGACAAAGTCACTCTGATGAATTAGTGTCCTCCGGGGAACTCTCGAGGAAGGTCTTACTGGAATCTTGGAAGATGTTTTATGAATGCCAAGTAATTACGGAAGACAGCGATGATTGCTTCCTTTTCTCGATCTAGGAAAATTAAGTGGATAGCTTGAATGAAAGCTCAATCTCATTTTAGGAACAGCAAAATATAGGATTGCAGATAGACGATAAGCTGTTACAAAAGTGTGCCCAAGTATTCTTTCTCTTATAATTTTCTCTCTTCTATTGTGGTATATGTCTCACAGGTGATTCGAAGATGATCGTAAATTCAAATCCCAATTACTTTTATAAATTATACTCATCTTTCTGTCGCGTGGTTCACACTGTACTGACCTTGAAGTAGCTTGGTAGTTTCTTAGAAACTGTTATGTGTTTCGATTTTAAACGGATCCTGCTTGCATTTTCCGACATTCTTTGACATTGACTTAAGAAAAAAGCTAATGAGCAATGTCTAACATACATTACTTGCAATGTTAGATTTACGGTGTCACAATGATTCTAATTGTTATGTGCCCTTCTTCATTGGATTCAAAAGAGAATAGAATATTCATATTTTCTCCAATTAACTTAAATTCTTATTTCCGTCTTTATCTCACATATTGTTAAATTATTGAAATGTGTTATTTTTAACAACATTTGATTTACCAATTTCAGAAAATCATATGCCGGATATTTAGAAGCTTCCAAACACTAAAGACTTCCGCTAATTTCTGGTTTTAGCCTAAGAATTAGCCCTATTCTCTTACTTATAGTTTGTTCATTTCAATCCTCTTTTCCATCTCCTACTTTCATATTCTAACACTTCTTAAATTCATTCTTTTTCAAATTTCCTAACAAGTGTTTTTTCTTTTCTAAATTAGCCATAGAATTGAGTATTTTTCTCTGCAACCTTTTGCTCAAACTTTCATATTTGTTTATCAACTTACCTAATTTATTTAAACAATTATTTTAAATTACTTGTCTCATGAGAGTATTTGACCGAAAGCAGTTTCTAATAATATCCTTATTAAGGTTGTTTTGGACCTTCAAATGTTCTAATTCTAGCTCACACAATGACGTCACAGACACCAATGTTACTATATGGTACGAGATATATAAATATAATCGAAAAATTGAACAATTAAAAGAATTTGGCTGAACTCAACTAGCTAAGGAAACCGAATATCAATTCCTGGAAAATATTATAATTATGTAAATGTTTCATATTATTGATCCTATCATTGTTGAAGACAACTAGTGTTTATGAAACAATTAACAACAATTCGATTGTTTTTCGATCAGAAGACAACTAAACTTCCAAAACTTTTCCTCTTGTGTTTTCCAAATCTTTCTTCTCACTAAACACTTTTCGTACCTGTTATTGGAAAGCCATTCTTGCAAAAAGTATTGCAAAACACAAGGCAGGATTACAAATTTACAATTTAAACGGGATTCGATTTCTAGCCTACTTTATCGTAAAAAAAAAACGGCATTTTTCCGTACTACTTCCACTAAAGTTATCTACAGGACCGTATTTGTGGAATTTTGATTTTTTGATTGTAATCATTGTTGGAAGTAGGAACGTTGTTGCGAAACGGAATGCATCTACCTTAGAGTCAGACTTACCATAGTTCATAATAAAGGAATTTTCAGAGTGAATAATTACAATTACCAAATAGCAAGATAACAGGTGTATTTTTTACATTATGAGAGCAATTTGTTTAGTAAAAAGCATGGTGAACCTGTATTTCGCCATCAATATTCGTGTTTGGGCATGTTTCTTCGAGAAAAAAATGTTCCCGGGGAGCACACAATATTCGAAGGGGCACATATTATTTTCGCATGGTACTATTCTGCTTATTACTAATATTATAGAATTATAGACGTATTATTTTGATCTCCTTCGGAGAGCACGCTCAGAGCACCTGGGGCAGTGGCCCCTAAAAACATGTCTGGAGGAAACACTAGTTTTTCGAATTTGTAGAAACAATAAAACGGACACAGTCAGAAGAAGACCAAAAATATGCCAAACTGTATTCTGATACTTGTACTTGAACATATTCATATCACATGTGAATTAAACTAAAGGAAAATATTGCTAGAGCTAGAACTGCATCTCCATACGAACCATACTACCGATTGTTGATTCCCTCTTCTGCTTGTGCTGTTTCAGAGGACGGAGACATTCTTTCTGATGTCTCGCACTACGTGGTATTATAATATAAACATCGCGAAACAGGGTACATTCGACAAATGGACAAATTGCTGTTGTTATGAATATTGTGGTGTGAAAATATTACGTCACTTGTGACCGCGAGGTAGATAACAGAGTGTGTTGAACACAGTTAGGTGCCATTGTGGTCTGTTAGTCCAAACCAGCAGTCAAAAGGAAAATGGGTATAATGGCAGATAATGTTAGTGTGCTGTGTACGAGTATAGCCTAGGGTGTGCTAGAATGTAACTTTTATAGTGTGGACAGTGTAAGTAGCAATTGCATTGTTCATTTCAGTTTTGTATAGACTACTAGTCAACAAAAGGTCCCTTTCGAAGACTGTGTTAGAGTGTAAAAGTGTGGATAGTGTTTCTTATGGGAGTGTAGCATTTCTTATGGGAGTTTCGTGCTATATCTACACTAATAGTGAAGCACTAACGAAACTATTAGTATGTTCTAGAAGCAATAACGATACACTATCGAATGGTAATAATCTTTTCGTTAGTGCTCAAACTGGGTGGGAGGCAAGTTCACGCTAGACCCAAAGGGTTTCATACTTGTAGTTCCTACACTAATGAAACAATAACGTTACAATTGGTGCACTAAGAAGTACTAATGGTGCACTAACGATTGCGCTAAAAGAGATCATTAATACTTCTGAATTTGGCGGTAATTTAACGCAATGAAAAATTCCCCATGCATTTCTTATGGGAGTTTCGTGACTTACAATTGGCTATATCTACACTAATAGCGAAGCACTAACAAAACTTAGTATTTTCTAGAAGCACTAACGATACACTAACGAATGGTACTAATCATTTCGTTAGTGCTCAAAGTGGGGGGGGGAGCAAGTTTACGCTAGGCCCAAAGTGTTTTTTTACTTGTAGTTCCTGTACTAATGAAGCACCAACGTTAGGGTTGGTGCACTAGTAAGCACTAACGATGCACTAAGGATTGCACTAAAATACATCAGTAGTGCTTTTGTATTCGGCGGTAATTCGACGCAATGAAAAATTCCCCATGCATTTCTTATGGGAGTTTCGTAACATGTAATTATCCATAACCACATTAATATTAAAGCACTAACGAAACTATAAGTGTTTTCTAGAAGCATTAACGATGCACTAACGAAACTATGAGAGTTTTCTAGAAGCACTAACGATGCACTAACGAATGGTACTAATTTTATCGTTAATGCTTAAAGTGGGGGTCAGCGTGAACTTGCCCCCCCAAAGTCTTTTTTATTTATAACTCCTACACTAGTGAAGCACTAAAGTTAGAGGTTTTTGCAGTAAGAAGCACTAACGATGCACTAACGTTTGCACTAGAAGAGGTCAATAGTACTTTTGAATTTGGCGGTAAATTGACGCAATAAAAAATTCCCCATGCATTTCTTATGGGAGATTCGTGACTTATAATTGGCTATATCTACACTAACAGTGAAGCACTAACGAAACTTTTAGTATTTTCTAGAAGCACTAACGATGCACTAACGAACGGCACTATTTCTTTTCTTATTGCTTGAAGTGGAGAGGCCAGCGTGTACCATTGTTTTGGCTCTAGAGCCTACACTAATGAAGCACTAACGTCACGGGTTGGTGCACTAGGAAGCACTAACGATGCACTAACGAATGACACTATTTATTTCGTTAGTGCTTGAAGTAGGGGGCAGCGTGAACTTGGCCTCCCCCCAAAGGTTTTTTACTTGTAGCCCTACACTAATTAAGCACTAATGTTAGGGGTTGGTGCACTAAGAAGCACTAACGATGCACTATTGACTAATTTTTTCGTTAGTGCTTAAAGTGGGGGGCCAAATTCACGGACGTGGACACAGCCTACTGAAATAAAATGAACACTAATCGTCATTTCTTGAAATAACCACGACGATTATTTGCACTTCGTATTGCGATTTCATATTTCCATTCAAAACGTGTTTAACAATATTGGTAAAAGGAATTAGAGACAAAAATATTAAAACAATAATAATTAAAATGAAACCTATAAAACATTTTAGAATAATTTGGTAGAAAACTGAAACACACTCAATTGTTTTAGAATTTATATAAACTTTTTTGTTAACTTTTTAAGAGGCTCAAAATATGGGTATCAAACTTCTAGTTATGAAAAAAAAATCTATAAAATTGCATTTGCTTGTAAATATGAATTATTGTTATATAACGTGATAACGCTCATTCCTTGATGAAGATTATACCTGAAAAGACTAACATAGATATTGATAAGTAATTATTCAATGCATGTTATGCACCCTACTGAAATCAAACCTGAGGGGCATCACGCGAATTATTTTACACGGCATGGAAGTGTAATTTCTAAATTAATTTCAACTCAAAAATCTAATGAGTATCTGACTTGTGACTGACGTGAAGCCAAATCCTTCTGATGTACAATTAAAAGAGAAGCCAAACAACATAGTTTACCCTTTTGACACGTATTCGTATATTCACTTTCCCTTTGAGTTGCTGCGTATATAATTAAAATCAGTCTGTGTCCCCGCGAGATTTCCGTTTGCTAATCCCAACCGTAGTTACATGTTAGTTCATTATTGGTGACAAAAAGAGACGCTTCAAACAGATAAATACACACACATGTTTCTCTTCACATCTCTTGGTTAAGAGCGAAATAATTTATTCGTTATATATTTCACCTGAAGACATCCAGGTGTATATTTTCTTCTTTTTTAATCTAGATTTATGCGTCACGAGAGTCAGAGATGAGTTATATTCGTCATTGTAGCGGAAACTGCTTTATTTTCACACATCTACACTTTAAATAAATATTGTTGATGGAAATGTGTGGTCCCGACTAAAAAATGATAACTTTAAGTTTGCAGTTTTGAGATAAACGTTCTATTAGCTCAGAGTTGAATCAGTGGCGGATCTAGAAGGTAAGAGCTGGGGGTTCCAGCCAGAGCCCAGACTATGATAAGTATATCATGAGTTCACTATACACTTTCAAAAATATATAAATAATAGCATAAATTATTTTTGTAGCTCAAAAAACTGGGGGGCCTAGGGCCCCCGGCCCCAGGCTACATCCGCCACTGAGTAGAATTATTTTACTGTGTTCTGATAGTTTTATCACACTTTCACAAATCTATTGAGTTGTGCCTGGCATGTTAAAACTTAATTCAACTGTAAAGTAGTTGTCTCGTCCGAGCCTTCGACCTGTTGTGTACGTTTGAGTTTATCCGTCAATCACCCGAAATCCATGCTGTATTTAAGCAATTATTTAAGAACTTAGTTGTACACAAGATTGTGTTGATTTAAATCATTACATACAGAGTGGCCACAAAGCCTCGTTACCCCTTGATAAATGCTAATGTAAGTTCTCCCATTATCTCTTGATAAATGCTAATGTAAGTATTTCCGTTACTCCTTGATAAATTCAAATGTAAGTTTTCCTGTTACCCCTTGATAAATGGTCATGTAAGTTTTCCCGTTATTCTTTGAAAAATGCTAATGTAAGTCTTCCTGTTATCCCTTGATAAATGCTAACGTAAGTTTTCCCGTCACCCCTTTATAAATGCTAATGTGTGTGAGTTGAAACAGAATCCCTCACATGTGATGATAAGGGCAGGCGTGGACAACAGACGTGTGTTTGGGCCATTCTTTTTCGACAGTGTTGTGAATTACCAGCGATACCTAGACATGTTGCAGAACTGATTTGTTCCTCTCTTGGAGGAGCACGGAATCAAAGAGACATGTTGGTTTGAGCGTGATGGGGCACCAGCCCATTATGCCCTCGCCGTATGCGAATATCTTACAGAAGTCTTTGTTGGATTGGTCGTAGTAGCCCAGATCTGCCCGCACTACTTGCCTTGTCACCACGAAGCCCAGACCTCACCAGTGTTATAATAAGCTATGGAGGTTTATAAAGGGTATCGTTGCACAAAACCGTTACGATACCACTGCCGAACTTACAGAAGACGACATATTATCCTTTGCCATGAGAATGACGGTCGTCAGACTGATCCCTTGCACACTTAATGTTCCCTTTCTCAATGAAACTTCTCGAAAGCGCAGTTGTTCATATCATTCGGTTCTTTCCGCGTAGTTATTTACGTACGTTTAGTGGTTTATGTTACCTATTTTCAGGGCTAACGGGACTTTGTGGCTACCCTGTACAGCTCCAAGGAATATCACAGGTAGCGACATCTGTTAGCATCAATCAGGCAAGCTATAACGAACATAGTAACATCTATTAGCGTGACTGTTAACTATAGAGATTAGCGTGATCCACGTACTGACAATACGCCTTCTATTATTAGAATAATATACGAAATAATGTTCGTAGCTCAGAACATTGCTCGAGTTTGAAGATAGTATAATTTGGAATTCTGCTCGGAGAGAACACTGAAATATATATATATATATATATATATATATATATATATATATATATATATATATATATATATATATATATATATATATATATTAAAGGATAAAAGTAAGAGGGAACGTGAAGGGACGCTGTCCTCCCACATCCAAAAAATGTGTACGGCGTCCCCTGATGTATATATATATATATATGTATATCAGGAAAATTCGACTTCGTATGACACTTTTTTTTTAGAAAGAAAAATGAGATTTTCTTTTCCCAAAAGTACTGAAATAGATAGATGGGACCCTTTTATGTCATCACCAACGCTATTTACGTAAGTTGCACTTTCTCGAAGTTTGGAATTGATCTTGAGAGAAAAAAAAATATAGAATATATTTGGATACATGTTTTGTTATTTTATGCATATAGGCCTTGAGTTCAATCGTTTGCCTTCTTTGTTTCCATGAAAATATAACTCTTATGTGTTTGTCGTCTTTCATTTGACCCTCCATTTTCTACGATGGCCACTCAGCTTACCATGGAAAGAACTTTCTTCGTTCAACATGTCAACTTCCCTTCTACATGAGGTTCCAGTTTCCTTTCAAACTTTAATGGATTTCAGAAAGAAAACGATACCCGTTTAGGAAGTTTATCTCAATACCTGGTGACGTCAATCGGACTTTTATATAAATTTCTATTTACTTTCCTAGAAATCGAGTGGGATATTTTGAGGATATATATATATATATATATATATATATATATATAGGGTGTCCCAAAAGTAATCCTGTAGATACATGATATAAGCATTCAAAAATATTCTATGACATTTTGACATTTCCTTTCAAGAATTACTCAAATCAAATCTGCCGATAACTTAGCTTACAAGGGAGGGTCATGAATTGGCTCCGCTGAGATCCGAACGAGACAATAGCGTTTGCACTTGATATGTTATAACTAGACGAATCCCAAAGTTATACGTGGCACAGGTAGGGATATCGTGAGTTAGAACATATTTTGCAATCTAAAAGCTATTAGCTGGCAGAATAGTTTGAACCGGGTCATTTATTCGCAAATGGTTAGATAGATAAAACACACGGCGAACACATATCCCATCAGTTTCAAGGTAACTCTTTTTGGTAAAAAGTTTGCCCTAGGGTTCACCGCACGTTTCTAGACTGGGTCCAACTGAAAAGTTTTAAATGAGAAGAGGGTTAAGTAGCACATCGTTTGAAAGTTGTTGTGAAACGAAAGAAGATGGAGCAAGTCTCGACTCTCTATACAATCCTATACAAAATGACGGGGAGTCAAAATGTAAACAAGATCTTAATTGAAAAGTCCATGATCAATCCTATATATCTCAAATGGTTGAACGAATGTGAAAACTGGAAAGCTCGTATGGCATTATTTCCAAAGTACAACGAATTAAAGTAAAATCGTCTTGACCCAGAGCTCCCACAGGGATCCAGGTGGAGTCCAACTCAAACGTTTCAAAGGCAAGGGGGTTAAATAGTGCATCGATTGAAAGTTGTTGTGAAGTGAAAGAAGATAAGTTCACAATGACAGAGGAAAGGAAATGAAAGAATAACAAAGAAATAAGAAATAATCGAAATGGTAATAATAGTCTTCATTCTATGATGCTTCCAATCGTCTGCTGCTGCGGTTAGAGCTGCCACTTGGCAGCAACAACTTCTGTATTTCGGTCGGATCACTCGTAGATCTCTTTAAAGGTCGAATGAATGAAGATGTAACATAATTGTCAGTAGTGATTTTCAGATACAGCATAATCGTCCGCATTCATATTCAAACTCATTTTTTCAGCCATATTGGATTGTAGATTGTACGTCTTTGACTTTATTGTGGATATCTACTAGTATTGGCAATAAACGTAAATACCACATTTCACTTCTCCAGCTTCAGTGGTTTGAGCTGTACATGCGTATGATACATAGTGCGCCATTTTGAATTTAAGATATTGCGTTTTTGAACATTTAGTATCTTTTCGTCATCTACGCTTACTGATCAACATTCATGCCAAATTTGGTTTTCTTAGATTCAGCAGTTTGGAGTGCCTATACTTTAGACATAGGTTTGAAGCGACCACCTTGGATTCAAGGTGGCTATAGACTTTTCAATTAAATTTCTGTTTACATTTTGACCCTCTGTCATTTTGCACAGGGTTACCATAGAGAGTCGAGACATCGAGATGAGTCAACAACACCCTTCAAACGATGTGCTACCTAATCTCCATACCATTTGAAAACTTTCGGTTGGCCGTACCTGGGACCCTGTGGTGGCCCTGAGGCAAGATGTTTTTACTGCAAATCGTTGTACTTTGAAATAAATGCCACATGTGCCTTCCTTTTTCACATTTGTCTCACCATTTCCGATTTATAGGTGTGGCCATGGACCTTTCAATTAAGTTTTTGTTTACATTTTGACCTACCGCCATTTTGCACAGAGTTCTTGTATACAGTCAGTTGTTGCTCCATCTTCTTTCATACCACAGCTTTCAAACGATATGCTACTCACTCCCTCCTTGCCATTTGAAACTTTTGAGTTGGACCCCGTCTGGGACCCTGTGAGGGACCCTGATGCAAACATTTGATTACCTCAAGAAGTACGGTATCCTTTTGAAAAGGAATGGATATGTTTTGCCGATTCTGTATCCCCAACCATTTAGGAACAAATGACCTGATTCAAACTATTCTGCACATAATTGCTTTTAGATTATAAACTAATTTCTAGCTCTTGATATCCCAACCAGTTCGCAGTGGCATGTATACCTTTGGGATTCCTAGTTATAACATATCAAGTACAAACACAATTGTCTCGTTTGGATTTCAGCGGAGCCAGTTCGTGACCTTTCGTTGTCAGATGAAGATTTCGAGTTTCATATATTAAGTACTTCAGTAATATTTTTAGGTAATTAAAAATAATTTATAAACGGCATGTGCTTGAGAAATTTAGTAGTTTAGCCTATAATTATTAAAATAGTTAAATATACATTACATAAGTACTAGGTGTTGAAGAGCAGAAGAATATAACAAACAAGTGAAGGAAAAAGGAACACGCTGTCCCGGAAAAGGAAAACTGTTTATTTTTCCTGTATTCCTTAGATACACAAACTTCAGATGTAAATACGAAGTGTGTACCAGAAGTATGTGCCGTGTAAAATGTAAGTCTGGTATGTTCAATATTTAGATGAGAAATTTTCGTCATCTTTCAATGTAGTTTCTATTCACATTCATAAACTATTACAGTCTGTGTATCTACCTTTCAAAAGCATCTGCGAAGTTATTTCGGGGTGTGTGTTTGAGACACTAGTATATTGCACTTCCGTGGAACCTCTGGATAAAAAATGTTTGACCTACAAGAAAATCTTGAGCTTGGAAATCAACCAAAGTCACGGGAATCAAAATGAGGGGAAAAAGCTAGGTATGGGAAATATTCGATATATTTAAACTGTAAAATGTACAAGACAATGCCCACTCTATGTATCGGTTCATTGTTCCAGTGCAAGAGAAACCCTGAACGTGCGAACTGTGGTGTATTTTCTTGCAATGCAGGAAGCAGTCTCTTCTCCAAAAGTTGCACACAGTTCATACCATTGATGATATGTTTTTTGGTACAGCATCAGCTAGAATTATCCAATTTTATCTCAGGTAGGCAGTGGCGTATTTAGGGAGGTGGATATTGGGCTCATATCTCCCCGAAATAATCTCATTATTATTTTTGGCAATAGTTTCTTTTTTTTTGTATTTTACGTACAACACAAATGCTTCTTGCTGGTTCTCAAGCCCCCCCCCCCACAAACAAAATCCTAAATACGCCACTGCAGGTAAGTATCGAGAACTGTTTTCGTTTGAGGTAATGATGGGAATACTTCGGGTGAAGGTGTGGAGAGTGTTTCCTTGTTTTGACGTCTGTTTTTAGCAACGATGCCAAATGAGGTAAGATCTACAGTTTAAAGTGGAATCTGAAATATTATTTGGTCTGTATCACCATGAAAACCAAATTCAGAATCATATGGACATAAAATCTTCGTATTGGCTATTCACTCACAGATCTTTTAAATGAATGAATTGAAAGATATTTTTAAAAAGTTAAACGCTGGTCATAATGAAATCACTCATGCAGCTGTAGAGTTGAAAAAGCTATAACATTTAACTATTAAGATTATTTAACAAATGTTGGTGATGTGTTATCATTATGAAAACTAAAGTCACCAAGAATTGAAAGTAATGTTAAATACAATTCATTACTCGTTTCTGCATCTAGGGAATTCGACTTACAGCGAGTACTGAACACTACGTGTCGTGCGTGGAAAGGATGCGAAATAGTCATGGTCATGAGACTATAACAAAAGTCTAACGAATATTGATGAAACTAGCGATAATACCTATTACAATTACTTCTAATATTTTGCTTCAGAAAAAAAACGTATAGAGGATAGAGATTTGCATGAACCGGAATTTTTAGCCCGGGCCCTCACAATTTATAATGTGAGGCTCGACCCGAGTCCGAAATATTTTTAGCCTTTAGGCCCGAACCCAGCCCAAGACAATGTGATAAATGATCCCGAAATAAGACCGAATTACAGTAACTTAATAATTAAAGCAATATTGTATTTTTATTTATAACAATTAGAGGTTTAGTTTTGTATTTTACTTTGGCAGCGCTTATTTTCCACTAATACATATTCTCCTTTCTGTAATTTTGTTGTTATATTTCCGACATCCATGTGTTGCAAACAAAATACATAGCAAAACAAATTCTTTGTCAATGTTGTACCTTAATACATCTTCAATTTGGAGCTACCTACTCTTATTCTTGTCTCTCCACAACCATTATTTCGCCAGGGTTGTCAAATTCTCGGACGCTTAGTGCGCTAAAAGACCTAATAAAAACTATAGAAATTACGCTAAATTGGAGCAAATATCGCCAGAATCAAATTCAACTGAATTATATAGAAGTATGTACTGTATATACTGTACGTATGTGTTCTTTTCCTTTCAATATTTTTTTCTTCCATTGGACAACAATAAAAAGATTGAATTTTCAACAACAAAAAAATACTAGCCATTTCAATACAGTTGGTGAATTGGTGTTTATTTCGCTATTTTCTTATGATTGAGACAAGGAAAACATGTGAAGAGTTGTAACAGTCTATTCACTCCTCCCTCATAGTTATAGAACTGTCGCATTGAAATAGATTTTTTTAGCAGAAATTATTGT
Source organism: Thermobia domestica (assembly GCF_964235325.1). Lineage (NCBI taxonomy): Eukaryota > Metazoa > Arthropoda > Insecta > Zygentoma > Lepismatidae > Thermobia > Thermobia domestica. The sequence goes on from NW_027656041.1 coordinate 107,997, forward strand.
TAAAACCTCAGCTCTAACATAAAAACCATCAGTGTTGAAGCTTCCCGGCCTGTTTTCAAATTAAAAAGAATTTTCCTTTTTCTTGAACTGTTGGAATGAAAACGGGAAATAAGTGCAATTGTTGCTATTGAGTTTCGGCAACATTTGATTTCTTTTCTTTTTTTTTTTTTTTTACAAGTGAAAATGGGAATGCTATATTTTTTGTGGAGAATTTGTGAATGAAATGCTTCCGATATCAGCTAAAGAAAGAAATAATAATAGAAAGAAGAAGAAAAAACAAAATGAAATGAAATCTTTGAGTTTTACGTCCCACGCTTATGCCGGTTAGGCTAAAGGAGACGGCTGTTATGAGTAATGAGTGAAATGGTTGAATTAAGAAAGTGGGAGGAAACGGGAGAACCCATGCACCCGCTGTTTGTCTACCACAAAATTCACTTGGCGGGGGCTGGGATCGAACCTGGGACCTCAAGCACCAGAGTTAACGCTCTTTCACTGAGCCACCGCGGCCCCAAGAAAGAAAAATAAAACAATACAGCTTTTCCTGAATGCTTTGGTTCCTTTAATTCAGTGTAAGATATAGTACTTTCACTCACAGATAAGCTAAGAATGTTTATTTCTGTTATTTTTAGTTTTCCTCTCTACTACACAGTTAGCTTTACTCTCAATTGCACAATGATTGCTCAATTGCAATTAGATTTGTAGTGTAGGTGCCTCAAGTTAAAATTTAAATGAGGTTTAAAAGTCTTTCCAGGAAGAATGGTCCGATAAATATCGTTGCACAGAAACAAAGTTAGGTCCGAAATATATGGTTGAATATTTAAAAATTTAAGGCCCAAACCCGAAGTTATCTATGCTATGTAATTCCGAGCCCGTTTAGACCTTTAATAGAGAATAAGAGAGTTTTTTCTTAGCGTTATTGGTGAGTGTAAAATAAAGTACGAAAGCTGAACTGAAAAAAAATGTTAGGTATAAACGTGTTGTACAATTTCTAAGGTACACAAAGCTCAGAAATTCTCCCTTCAGAGGCGATACTTTTTTTTTTTTTTTTTTTTTTGTTGTTTGTTTGGCAGAATGCTACCATTAAACATGGGCGTCTCTGGCGGGGGGACGGGGGGACGCGTCCCCCCAATATTTTGAAGTGACACAATCTAAAATTCCACTGAGATACTAGCAGTTAGATCATTTCCTTTGATGTCCCCCCAAGTTTTACATGCCAGAGACGCCAATGCCACTAAAAGCAACGACTTTACATACCGAGAAGTACCAAGCAATCAAAATGACTGTTTCTGTTTTATTGATGTTTTCTTCTGATATAAATGGTACCTGAGTGTGTTGCAGATTGATCAATAGGACATACACGCGCTTATATGCATGTGTGTATATATACACACAGTAAGATTTCGAAATCTGATACAATTTCGAGCTATTTCTCCGAACCTATTAAACTGATTTGTGACAAATTTCGAGGATAGGCCATTAGAACTATCTACTCTTGCGCCTAAAACTTAAAACAGATCGGTTAGAACTATATACTGTTGCGCCCAAAACTTAAAACAGATCGGTTGAAAAGGAGCTGAAAAATAGCCCGGACACTGTAGCGGATTATCGAGGTCTTATTGCATATATTGTATACATATTGTAAAGTAAAATATTATATGTACACTATATGTATAATGTAGTGAGACATATCAAATATCCGAAGAACACGTATAACACTCTGATTCGGCGCTCAGCAGGCTGCGACAGGCACAATCGAACATGAAGAAAAAACTCTATCCTGCACATTAAACTTTTTCCTTTCACTGTGCACCCTGGCGCCACTAGCATCACTACTGTGCGCATGAAAATTCAAGGTCGGATACATTTAGGTCGTATATTATTTTTAAAAGTAAGTGGTATGTAATTACTTTTCTTGTTATGAGATTTTGGATTTTTATTGGGCGAATTATAAATATTTCCACATATTAAGATATATCATAAGCATCACTTAATAAATATATTAATATAATTTAACACAATCGTGAAATTCTGAATATAATGAATCAATGAAAAATCTCACCTTAGTTTGAGACTGTTTAAAGAGCAAATCAATGTATGCATTTTATTTCAATTTGAAATAATGTAAGCAGTTTCACTTTTACAACAATAAAGCAAAATCTAGTAACAAAATTTCGAGAACAGAGCAGCCTAGTAGATAGAAATTATCGATTGGATCATTCTTCGCGCGCGATGAAGCCTGAGGATGTTTCTTTATCTGTATTTATCTTGACACAATGAACAAAGATGGATACGTGATTTAGTAGTCCCAAATTCGAATTCATCATCATGGAAAAATTGCCTGACCAATCTGAGACATTCTTGTCACATGGTTACAGATAGGAAAATGTCAGAGAATAAATTGAATGCGTTACGCTGTTTGTTTCACAGGGTCCCCTATCTTTGTGCTATCTTTGTGTTGAAAATTTTAGATAGCAATAGTAGTTATTTTACATAATTGGAAAGACCATGGAGAAACAAACTTCTGTATAAAAGATTTTTTTTGTTCGTTTGGAACACCACTTAATTGTGAGTTCTTGAACATTCAGTTATAACGTCCAGTGTTTGTAAATTGCTAACGGCTGGAGATAAAATAAAACATGTAAAGAGATTAAAAATTAAAATGTAATAAGAAAATGTGAGAAGGTGCATCGAATGAAGTGGCTTTGTACCATGTGACCTTGTGTGTAATTTGGTGTAATTTGTGTAATTTGGTATAACTTAAAGGATAATGGATATCCAAACATTTTTTTGTAGGATTTCTTTTTCATGTTGGGTATCGTTTAATAGCTACCCTTGAATCCTGAATTCTTGCATAGTCAGAAAAAAGCTCACAGTTAAATGGTGTCCGTTTTATAAATAGTACCTCAGACGAAAATCTTTTTATAAACGTTGTTTATTTTTCCATGATCATTTCAATAATGCATCAAATTACAAACGTTACACTTCGAAATTTCAACGTGGTTCAAGGAGAAACATACAATAATAAAGAAGCATTGTTGAGCTCAGAGCTTCTTGACATTTTCCTAACTTACGGTTTTGTTTCATCCAGTTATCTCGAACCGTTTGTGATTTATAAGCTCCATACAGTTTATCTGAAACGCCCGATATAGCAAACCAATATGCTGATATCCTCATATACTGTCAACAGAACAGAACAGTACTCCTTTTGGTAATTGGTTAGCGCGGATACCGGATTCGATATCCTGGGATCAAAATTGGAATTTGAACATTATAAGATTAATTCGAATTTCACTTTAAACTGCAGTTCCACGATTCACATAACCTCAGAAACTAGACGCCAAAATATAGAATAGCAAAGAAGTACGGAATTCAACCACTAAAATTTTGAAAAGAAATGGAATAATTTTGATGTGTTTGTCCACCAATAAATTGATAATTGTATACATTATACCTATGGTATTGTCTTCGTACGTAAATTACGTTTTATCATTTTTGTCCCAAACTTAAAATAATCCGAATAAGAAAGAATTAAATCCGATTAGTCCGATTAAACTAAAAAACGATTAAACACTCGTGAGTTCAGGTATTTTTAAACGTTTTTATTCGAACCTTGACCTTTGATTACCTAGTTTGCACCACGAACAAGCTTGTCTCGGATTGTATTTGGTACTAATTTCTTGGTAACTACTAGCCGGATCTAGACGATATTTTGTGGGCAAGTAGCCCGGAAATAGATGCTATGTTCACAGTTTTGCATACTTGGAGCTTTTCAGTTTGGTTCATCACTTGCTTGACTTGTAGGAGCACGAAACGTACAAGATCATTGTAAGTTTCAAATTTGTTCTTTTATTCACGATTCCAGTAATTTCTTTAGCCCTATCTTCGCTCGAAAGTTTTATAAATGCCTCCCCTAATTCCTGAAGTTAATAATTATCTTTCTTCTGCGTTTGACTGCCACTAATATGTGAACTCGTTTCGATAGCTTTGCTAGTCTCTTTCCCAGAACACTTCTATCGAGAATTATTATTAAAGTAGCACGCGCAAAGTCGTGAACGAAGCAGCCATGTATAAACAATATAGGAAACAGTAGTTCGAAAGTTACTGAGTGACACATGTAACGACGACTACCCACAATTTTCTGTCTGAGCATTAATGGTCTATATATAAGCTAAAAACACTTTATACAGGACACGTAAGTTCGGCCCTCCACTGTACAACATGTGTTGTGGTTGCCGATCTTTTTTTTTTCTTTTCAATGTGTCATATGGACCTTCCTCTTCCGTCAGCAGTAACCAGTTAACCTGTGAGTGTCGTGGTGTGAAAGTGGTGCGGTAAAATGGGCGACCTGACAGACTTCCAAAGATGCATGATCGTTGGTGCCCGTCTGGTTGGAGCTTCAGTGGCAACAGTGGCGAACATTGTGAGGTTATCGAAAGGCACTGTGTCCAATGTCACGAGGGCATACACAATTCATCGTCAAACGACGTCTGGAAAGCACAACAGTGGTCGAAAGACAATCCTGTCAGATAGGGATCGGAGGGCATTAAAACGGATTGTAGCAGCTAAAAAGAAGGCAACTGCAACGAAAATTACGTCTGAACTCAATTCCGGCCTATAGAACCCGGTTTCATTGAAAACAGTGCGACGGGAACTTCATAAAATGAAAATTCATGGCAGGGCCGCTATCGCCAAACCCCTGGTCACAGCAGTAAATGCGAAGAGGCGTATCCAGTGGTGGAAGGACCACAAGGCGTGGACTCATGAGCAGTGGAAACACGTAATGTGATCCGATGAATCGACCTTCACCTTGTTTTCAACAACCGGTCGTGTTTATGTATGGAGAACACCGTCACAGGCCTATGATACAGACTGCTCCCAACTGTAAAGCATGGGTGTGGTTCTGTTACAGTATGGGCAGTGGTACCGTGGTTTCCTGCAGGTCCTATCATAGCCCTGCATGGAATGATAAATGCTAAGGCATATGAGGCCATTTTGGGGGACCAGGTTCTACCCATGGCTCAAATGTTGTTCCCTGATGGTGATGCCATCTATCAAGATGATTTGGCACCCTATCACGCTGCAAAAACGTTAAAATTATGGTTTGAGGAACATGACCAGGAGCTATCACACCTCCCCTGGGTCCCAAACTCACCAGATCTGAACATAATTAGCCATTGTGGCCTGGGTTGGAAAGGTGTGTTCGGTCTCATTACCATCCACCAGCACCCCTTAAGGAACTGGAGCATGTTTTGGAGGAACAATGGTACAAAATTTCACACACCACGATTCAGGAGCTGTATACGTCCATTCTGCGTCGGATCCAAAAGGAGGCCCCACACCATACTACGTATGATTTTCACACTTTCGCAAACGTTTTAGATTTTTGTCCATCCCCTATATATATATATAGTCTTTTTTCTTTTCTCATATTGTACGTGAATAATGTCAGAGTATGTTCCGTAGAAAGTGTCCTGTTGATTTCACGTTTAATGCATTGTTATATTTTAGTATGAAGCACACGCATGAATCCGTCTTATCAAAGTAAGACAACTATTACTTCAACACACATGTATATGCTAATTGGTATTTTTGGTAATAAAATCTGTTTAATGTGTTTGTGTTATGAATTTTTGAAAGAAACAAGAATTTCTAATTATCCGGGCTGGCCGAGCATAGCATCAATCAGAAACATAAGATTTTATTCACAGATACTATAATAATACCAAATGCTCAAGATTTTAGGATCGAAGGATAAAAGAAGTTGTTGCAATAAAAAAAAAAAAAAAAAAAAACGAATCTTAACAGCGAGACAGGATTCCAACTGAGTCAAACATGGACAACAATTATATCCCGCCATTTCAAGCACCGATCAGAAGCCGCCATTTCAGCCACCAATCAGAAGAGCCTAATCACACACACGCATGAAGTATATATTTTACGCACTCTATTACCCCATCATATTTGCCTGAAGATGAGGACAATGTCAGTCCTCGAAAGGTTGCAAGTTACAACAGTATTTAGCTGGCTTCTAACCCGAGAAGACCTGTTTGTAATTTCTAATCAGTTGTCAAAAATTATAATATATTCGAATCTAATCGTATTAGGTATACAAGCGAGTGAGTAATACTCTGACAGTATTTGGAATATTTCCTAACTTATGGAAATAGTGTTCAACATCGCGCTGCTATTTCTATTTACACCTTTTCACATTTCTGTATTTTTAACGAGAGTCCTTTGTAGGGAAACCTTTAATGTAACAAGATAGAAGAAATGAGTGACTGAAATAAAGTATACAACGTAAAATGACTTAGTATCTACGCAATAAGTAAAATATATTTTCTTGTCTCCAAAATTAGTCTGAACTGCTTAAATGTAATGTTGGGAAGACTTCAGGATAGAAACGTTTGGGTAACTCACATCCCCTCAGAAAAAGGAAAAGAAAATGATAGAAAGCAGAAAACAGCGTGATGACAAATCTGAGTAACGAATGTTTGTTTCTGCGGTGATAAACCTTCGGATTTTTTAACTATAGTTTTTTATTTAAAGATACCACTTAACATTTTAATTTACGCTTGAACACTAATTGAGTAATCGCTGCGGAACACAGTGGTTCAATTGCCACGTCTAGCTGGACAAAATTCATAATCTAAGAAAACACGGCAAGGCACGTACAAAACCATGCGCAGAAAGACAAGAAGTGGTAGGCAGTCATGTAACATCGGTGATATGATTGTTTTGTGATATGACTACAGACCTTCCCATCTACCATTGTCAGCATTAATCTGTGTTTCACTACTATTTGCTGATCATTATAAGTGATTGTTGGGGAGAGAGCTTGTATTTGCTGGTGTATCTTTGTAACTTCTGAATGTGTTAATTTTGCTGTTTCTTTCATGAACAATAGCTTGATTGCCCGACAATAGCGTGTTAACGATGGCCGTGGATTATGCCACAGTGTCTCTTCACCTTATTGTAATTTTAGAGGCATTAACGAAATAAAACACAAATATGTATCGTCATGTATATCTTCTTCTGTATCTGAACTATACCGTTGTTTGTAGACCTGTTTGGTTTGTTGTGACCTGACGCGCCATCACAACTCCACTTAAAGAACATGGTCATTTCTACTCCGTGATTGATCTCTCGCAGTATAGTACTGTTGCTGGTGATCAACCGCTTGATAGTATGATCAAGTAACGCTTGCAGCTGCACTTCCGCATATACGTCTGTGATAATAATATTGGCTGGTTAACACGCTTTCTTTGCTTCTAACAGTTTATGGTATGACGGATAGATATTTGCATTGTGAACTTGTGCCTGGTTACGAATTAACTGGTATTGTTTCTTTGTCAATTTCGCGTCAACATATAGGTATAATGCTAATGCCTCATCGTTTGTCACCTTAATTGGTACCGTTGTCTCTGGACTCTTGTACGACTTTTTGATTCGCGACCCCCTCTTGGGTGACACATCAATCTCTTTCACAATATAAGAAGCATGACGTTTTCCTTTTACACGTAAACACATGTGCGCTGCATACACCAACTCTTCAGCCGTCGTTTGTTGTACTAACGACTGCAACCGTCTTCTCTTTGTTTTCTCACTTACTTCTTCAAAAGAGTTTTCTTGGACGTCCTACAGATGTTCTCAGGGTCAGAGCTATACTAGATGATTCTGGTTGTCGTAATGCCGTTGCATTCCATACGTTTGCAGGAAACTCCAATGCACTGTCGAGCCACTTACCCTATTTGTTCACAAAGTTATTCATTGCACGATGACATTTTTGCTATTTCTCTGACATGTATACAAAACTATCTGTAACCTTTCTGACAGCTCTGCTACATCCTCATCACAGTCTTGTAACTTTAATTTATCTATTACACAGGTGTAAACATCATTGGTTCTCCTGCAGCTATTGGGTTCACTTCACCAAGCATCGAACAAGACTCGTTGTGTCAGCGTGCCTTCCATTTATGAAAGTACAAGAAGCAATAATTATGCAAACATATGCACGTCATAGTTATTATGCACTTACTACAATCATTACTCTACATATCTATAGTCATTAGAAGCTGGAGACTGGTGGAGAATTGTTTCTACGCGTCAATTAATTACACCTACTCCTAAATACAGTGTACGTTCTTATTCGCTAGTGTTTCCCATCACGCCATAACTCACCCATAAACCCACTGCACTCCTCATTCATGTCACATGCACGTCATACCTTCGTCTATAGTTGTCACACCATATACCAGGCATTGACCAACAGCTGTCTGTGTCAAATGCTGCAGACGTAAGGTCTAGCACGGAAACTATCGATCAGCTGATTCTACATTGCATACAATTAATCTTGTTCGTCGGACCCGACACACTTCCCCTTGTGTAATTGTGCACCTTGCTGGTCTTTTCCCACCACTTGGGACCTTGCCCCAGGAATTCCCATCGTTTTCTCACTGTTTCTCGGAACTCACTTTTTTACATTTTGTCCAGCTAGATGTTGCAATTGAACCACTGTGCGGAAGATACAAACCATAATGCGTGGGCATTACGCAATATTTATTCGATGGTATTACTAACAACACACAATCTCTTTCTCTTTTGCATTTTTGCCTTTGTAAATCATTTTAGTTAGGCAAAACATGCTTTCTGAAAGATGATTCGTTGCATAGCTTTAGGCTATCCTTCTGAGACAAATACCACAGAAGATAGGACAATGCTGATAAAAAAAGAAAGATAAAGAAAGGGGAAGAAAATTTGTTGTTGTGTTCATAATCTTTCGTTATGATTTCTTTGTATAAATCATGGCCTCAGGATATTTTTATATTCTTTTTTTAGACAAACGGAGAACAAAGAAAAATAAAACTTGTGTTCTATTACAACTCAAGGTAACTTTGCACATATTTCTTAAAGGATTATTTTTCATATTTACGAGGAAGTTATTTCTTACGCGTTCACAACTTTGAAAACTGTTTGACAAAGGTTGAGCTTAACAGAAGATACACAATATTACATACTCCCGAAATATCTATATTATCTCGGTCACACTGAAGAATATAGAAGTACATTGTGGAATTATTATTATTACGTTAACTAAGAAATGGAGTGCTGGAGGCCACTTCTACCCAACGAATACGTTGAGAAGAGAAATTTCATTTATTCTAGTAAGAATGTGAATTACCTGGCTTGATTATTCATGAGTGGCATAATGTCTTACATGTACTGAAGAAAAAGAAACAAAATTAATTATGAAGTTTTTATTTAATACCAATTGAAAGACCGAGACAAAATGGCGACCCAATAAACACTACAATTATTTTAAACATTCATATTTAACATATTTTTTATTACTTGGTGCATTTCAAATAATAGACAATTTATATTTTAAGTGATTTATTTTATATTGTGTAAATTAAACGTAACATATCCAATGTCAAAATAACTACAGATTTTAAGTAGAATTACTTTGATGTAATTTGCAATTTAATACAGGCAGACTCAGATTTAGGTCTGTGTCAGTTTGGTTAGCGCTTGTGCTGTGACTAATGAAAACTGTTTAATTAAATTTAATATTTAGTACAAATTTTTACTTTTATTGGAAATTTAGTGATGTAGCGGACTTAGCCAAGAATTGCAGTTTTTGCTTTCTTTTTTAAAGCCCTTTACTTGTTGAGAAGAAAGCAAAGAGAAGCCATATTTCAGAATTACAAAAGGACAAACCAAAAGAGATAACGGTGATGGTGATGTACTATTAATTTATTAAGTTCTTTACTGATTAATGATTTCTGGAAATAAATAAACTTGTTTATACATTGACATTAATAGACAGAGAAATTAAATTCACTGCTAATGGTGAAGTTAACTATCACTATCCATACTTCCTTTAAAATCTATAACACACTCTAGTTTTATGCAAACTCCACAGTAGCGGAAAAGTGTTGGTTGCCTTTAATAATAATAATAATAATAATAATAATAATAATAATAATAATAATAATATAGTAATGTGAAATCATTATTTTCTATGTATTAAGGATATAATTGTTTCATATCTTCTATATACTTACGAATAAACGACCGTGTAAATCTGTTATCAAATTTGCGCAAAGAAAAATACAGTAAAATGCAATAAAAGCAATAAACTGAAATTATGATCTAAATAAAATAAATGATTCTTTCCGCTTACTCTTACTTCCCATAGACCACCTCCAATATCCTTCCTTCCCCAGTCTCTGCACTCCTCACCCCGGATAGAGGGCGTAACCCTCGCAAGGGAGCTAGCCTTCGGCTAGCACTAAAAAAAAAAAAATACAGTACGTATATATAGTGAACTGTATTCTATGTAAAGTAGGCAACACAAACGTTCTGTCTGTGCTGCAGGTTGCATACCTTTCAGATATTTGCTTTATTTTGCATTAACTTTATTCTCGTGAGAAGAGCGGATATGCCAGCTGGCCAGAAAACCGATAGGAGCAAAACTGAATGCATTGCTCGTTAAGAATAAGCGTAAAAGTGCCGTAGAATCTTCAAACTTAAAGTTTTGAGGGAATTATATTACGTGTATATACGTTTTCGCTTCATTGAGAGCAACGTTCTGTATCATTTGTGATCGCAACACAGGAAAACGACTAACCGATTTCAACTAGATTTTGGAACAGTTACTACCTACCTCAAGCTGAGATTGTTATCTTATCACTTCCATTTCAGTTAACATTTTATGAAAGAAATAGAACATCTTGTAAAATTTAATAATTACACTTCCATTGAAGCTCATATCTCAAAGGAATAATTGCTTCAAATATGTTTTTATAAATCTACTAGCTGAACCTGCGCTCTCTCTACACAGCGTATCATTCCATATGAGCATAAATATCCTTCTCATTTCTCACATATGTAATATCCCTTTACAGACACAAGTAAAAGAATTCTTGAAAAAAATCGGCAAGGCGTATCATAAAGGGGATATTTTATCGATTTTTTCTCAATATCTTGCACCGTTTGCAAGATTTGAGCCTACTTCCGGTTGGAGTTTCTAATTTATGCATGACCAGTGTTTTCTTTCTTGCATGCAATATACAATAAGCAAATACATTACATACACAATTAATTATAATGGCAGTTATATATGGTGTTCATTGGGAAAAACACTCCAAAAATAAAGATTCATCTTACTGCTTAGCCTGGAGAAATGGTTATCGTTCCTTTTTCATTATTACTTGGCCATAAAACACACGCCTGAGATATATTTATACAATCCCTATATACAACAGTGTGGTGTTGGAATGTATAACGCGTAGGATATGATGCTTTAGTATTTTTTATTTCAACGCTTCCAGTGTACCCTAAAATGTAATAAAGAAATAATGGTCATGTTGTTTTAAAATATTCAATTAGAACTGGACAATCTACTCAAAATTTCCAATCGATCAGTAGAAACGTCATCTTTCTAGAGCCTGTACTTTCCAAGATCTCGTTGTCGAAAGGATTGACCACAAACATATAAACGTCCAAACGTATAGTTTAAAAGAACTCGGAAGATAGAAGCACAGTTTACGTGCATTGATTTTAGAGATGGCTTATTAAAATACAAAGGCTTTGAACAATAATTTTATATCATAAACTTTATGAAAAAGATCTAGTTAACTTATTTATTTAAAGTACTCGCACTTAAAATGTTTGCCTCTGTTAAACGTGAAATCACACATAACCGTAAGTGAAAGATTTGAAAGCCAAAGTTATAGGTTAGAGCTCGGGCGCATTTAATTGCTATTGTAGCATTTTATTATAAATCTGTTCTCTCCTTTCAAAAAACGGGTATTTCAGCTGGTAAGGTATAAGACTCTAAAACAGTCCTTTGAAATTGAATGCTTTGTGATCTGGAAATTGAGTGTTCCTATACTCAACAAACCATACACAGAAAAAAGAGAGAAAAACAGGAAACGTGGCGTTGATAAAAGAGAAAGACCATGATGAAAATCAAACAAGAACATTGATAATGTAGTTGATATTTTTCCAGATGCACTACTCGTGAATCAGTGATTGAACTAAAATGCCAACATTTGTCAACAAATTTAAGAAGTTCGTTACTGAATTCTCTCTCTCTCTCTCTCTCTCTCTCTCTCTCTATATATATATATATATATATATATATATATATATATATATATATATATATGTGTGTGTGTGTGTGTGTGTGTTATTTGCTAATTTTTGCATTTTGATCCCTCCATTCGATACAGTATCAAAAATATCTAAAAGAAGTGATGGAATTTTTCACGTCAGTATTACTGTTCCCGAGATATTAGCAAAAAAAGCTCCGATATTGGGATATTTAAGGAGCCATATATAAGACCCGTAAGTCATAGAGAGAGGATATTTTGCGAATTTTTCAAGTTTGAACATGTGTCTTCGTAAAACAGCATATCGTAGAACGTTTTAACAGAACTCGTAAACGAAATATGTGAAGAAAATTAGTACTCAAGGAAATTATAAATGGATAGATATTTTAGAAGAATTGTTTAATGAGTGTAATAATGAAGTACATAGAATAATTGGTATAAAGCCTGTAGAAGTTAATCAGAATAATTAATGCTTTTTAAGTTCGTTCTGGCAATGCTTTTGGAGCATTCTCAACTGGTTTCATTTTATTTTCCTACTTCACCCTTTTTTCCACTTTGTTCTGCTTGTTATCTCAGTCCTTTCTCCAATCGTAGAAGCGGCCTGCTACGTCACAAAACAGTCAATTGAAAATTACCTATATATAGAATTAGTATACTAGTGGATGTGTTGACATTTAACTGAAAAAGTATTGGGACGATCTCATTAACACCTTATACCATTGTTGTCTTAGTCACCATTCAAATCCTGTTGCGCATATTAGAACACTTTAACTCTAGAAACCTGAGAAACATTGTCAAAGATGAAGGAAATTCTATGAAAATTCGAACCCTAATAACAAACTGCAAACAACTTAATATATAAGTCACGCTAAATCTAATAATGAAAAGTCACGCTAATAGATGTCGCTACCTGCGCTATTGCTTGCTCTACTGTCGCAGATAGATCTCCGCTATCAGTGTACAACTCTCGGTTGATACTTTTGGTAAGTCTAATGCGGGATACACATACTGAATATCTGTATATCACTAGTTTCTCATACCCAAAATTGAACATGGGACAATTTATTAAAATAATATAAATATATGTAATCAAGAATGTTAAGACAAGTGAAACTCATAGCACCAGTTTGTTGAGAGTTAATTGAACAGAACTTACATCCAAGAATATCATCATTCATGGCGAAGTTATTGCTTCCAATTGATTTTTTAGCGATAAAACCATATTGATATCTTCATAGACATGAGCAATCATCGAGGGTCGAAATTTGTAAATATCATTCTCACAGTTTGTAAGTGGTTGTATAATTTTGCTTCCCGCCATACAACGCGTTACTCTTAGGTCTAGTTGAGGATGCTGAAAAATTTCTTAAAATGCGGGACGTACCACCTAATTCGAGAGATGTGGCATCCCTAGTTCAACTGTGCAGGCAGCTGTTTTATAACTACTGTGACTAATTACAACTTAAAATACTCTATTGCTTCAATTTAATTATTTAAAAATAGGACAACGAATTTCCAAAGTCCTTGGATAATTAGATAATAACGTGATATGGAGTCTTGGGTGGTTGGTGGCCAAGCTATCTAATTAACTTACTAAACAAATAAATTCATTTGTTAAATATAACGAATTAGAACTTTATAATTAAATATGATTTTAACCTATAGTATATATTGCGTCCGAAGGCTCAGGCGGAATAACCAGTAGCATCTAATATATTGTAATATGTTGGTATAAAAAACCGTACATGGGAGTTCTTTTTCTCTGACCCTCACTTTTTATTGTAAAAGGGAATGAAAGTATTTTGTACAGTTTATAACAACATATTGCAAATAAGTGAATTGTATAAGTTTCAAAGAGTTCCCCAAACCGAGTACAAGGAAATCTGCTCTTTGCAGAACGGAGGTCGAGGTTGATGTTTAAGATAGACCATGCTCGAGGCAATTCGCTCCAGGATTCCTCCTGCCCGTTGCAGCACAGAGATAAGGAAGGAAACTTCTTGCTCGTTGCAATACTGAGGTATGGTTACGAATCACCTGCTAGTTGCAGTACGAAGATAAAGTCAGAAGAGTCTCTCCCACACGTTGCAGCTTGGAGAAAAAGGTGTACCTTTTGTCCGTTAGAGCTAGAGTTATTAAATGAGGAATGACCAGTATAAAGCTGATGCTTTTGCCTTAGAGCCTCTGCTTATATAGCCAATCTTCTACGGTTCTCGTGGAGGGGTGTCGAAGGAGGTTCTGTTCGTGTTTCTTCGGCGACAATGATATCAGTCGTCTGCTTGCTAGTATTGGTGGCTTGGTTTATCAATATAAAATACGTGGTATTCACTTCCAATATGAGAGGATATTGCAATATTTCCTTTTAATTCTTTAGATTGACTAACAATTATGATAACATCGTTTGAATATAGTGATTTTGTGTATGCTTCGGGGGATTAGGTTGATTCCCTAATTCTGGAATGTCATTTAGAGATGACTGTTGGAAAAGTCTTTTCGGATAGACTTACATTTTTTTTGGCAATTGTAGTGAATAGATAATTTACGGTTGTCAGGTGCGAGGAAGATTCTTAAATGATGACTCGATTCAGAGTAAATGGATTTAGTGATAAATCAAATTAAATCCTGTTCTTTTGCTTTGTGTAAACGGCTCTTTAATTTAAAATCAAAACGTTCAAAGTCTTTAAAAATACATTATAAAATTATGTCTTCAGTTATTATAAAGTTTCAAAGAATTGTAATAATACTAGTAATAGTAGTCGTACTAGTAGTATAGAAGTTGTTTCCATTTACCATGCGGCATACAGGCATAGAAGAACCGAGTTCTCCTAAACCTAGTTTCCGAAATTTTAAATGTCACCTTAGTTTAAAACGAAGAAAATGGAGACAATTTAAAACTCATCATCACTTCCTGTAAGTAAAATTTTAATGATTTGTGAATTTGAAGAAAAAGTTTCAATTTTTTCCCTTGCAAATATTTATTTATTGTATATTGAATACAATAGGTGTATATTCATTGTCAGTGTTCAGTAGTATGCATAAATGATTAAATAGGGCCTGATATTTGTTCTATATGCTAAACTATGTAATCAAAGTGTTTTTATATACATATCAAATATAGCTATGGTAGGGCATTTTATTTGGATACTATTATATATTGTGCACATTCTCCTAACAGGGATATACTAAATACATTAGTACGCTGGGGTGGTTCATGAAATGTTTGTAGCCGCGAGCGCATTTTCCTGTTTGGAACATGAAGGGACATTTGGGACAATTAATATTAACGAATCTATCTCATTATCTATAAGTTTATGCAGAAAAACAGAAGGAAATTAGTTCTTCTTGCTTCAAGAGAATACACTGAACAGGTTGGTAAGAAATCAAGATATTTTTCGTATCGAGGATAGATCCCCGTGTCTTTACATATTAAAAAGCGAACAAATTTTGATTGAATTGCTTCTAATGGGTGTGTATATTTTTGCGCACTAGGATTCCATGTTATGGATGCGTATTCCAGTTTGATACGTATATATGCAGCATATAGAATTTTAAGAACATTCTTGTTCTTGAATTCACTTCCAAGTCTCACTACAAATCCGAGATTCCGGTAAGCCTCATTTACAGTTCGATTTAGGTGAATATCAAACTAGAGATTTGATCTTATTGATACGCCAAGATCAGTTATTTGATCAACTCTTTGCAGTGGTATGTCAATAATAGGATACTCAAGATACCAGAGAAAGTGAAGACAAGAATATTCAGTATTGTAACAGTTTCCATATGTACATACGAAACTTGAGCTCTTTCTGAAATATACTTAAAATATTATAAATATCACTAACTCTAAAATACTTTACAAATATGATATATAAATTGTCAATCACTGTCTTAGCTTCTTTTCCACACTCCCCAATGAAAATTAAGGAAACGATAACAATTACGAAAAAATAAAATAAAACAATAGTACAAAAAAATTGAATAATAATGCATAAAGTAATAATAAGTTCCTACAAATGGAAACGTGCTCCTTATGTGTGCAACATTTTTTATTGAAATATTCCTTATTTGGCTCTCCCAAACCTTGGTGTTCTTTAACTGTACATTTGCGAGATCTACGAATTTATCTCTCTCTCTCTTTTTAACTGGTTCAATATTTATATTCATAATGATGTCAAAATACATTCTTTCGGATACCGGTACCTCATTGATTGAACAAAAATCAACATACAACAATGCCCTTAGTATGAATCTGTGCATAAGTTCTTGTGGAATTCAGATCCATTTCAGAATTTATCATTACAGAAAGTCAATCTACCTCTTGTACGAAGTGTGGGAATTAAATAACGAGACTGCCTACCTCCTGTCGCGCAGGATCGTGGGGGCGGGGGAGGTAGCTAATGGCGTGTTGTTGATCTTGAACCTTCATGAACAGCCACTGTTTGTTTTATTATTCTGAAAGTTTTTCTTTTCTTTGCAGGCTTGCATGAAGAGGACAGTGCTCTGTAGTAGTGCCGGAATCGTGGTGAACAGTAAAGTTGAGCAGCGCATTAACATCAAATATCTGGTGAAATAAAAAAAAAAAAAAAAAAAAAAAACCGACAGAATGTTGTGCAATGTATGGTGGTATGGTGATAATGCTATGTCACGTGCGCGAATTTTCGAATGACACAAACGATGTCAGAAAGTAGGGAAGAGGTTGAAGATGATGAACGACCCGGCCGCCCTTTGAGTTCAAGGACGGACGAAAATGCTCAAAACGTTAATGAATTTGTGCGGAAAGACAGACGTCTGAGCATTCAGATGGTCGCAGACATGACGAATATTAACAAAGAGACAGTAAGACAAATTTTGCATGACAATTTAAACATGACAAAAGTTTATGCAAAAATCATCCCGGAAAACATCTCTCAGGAACAAAAAGACATTCGAAAGACCATTTCCTGTGACGTCATGGAACGATCCAAAGCAGAACCAGACTTGCTAACACGTGTCATCACATGTGATGAAACATGGATTTTCCAGTATGACCCCGAGATTAAGCGTCAATCCATGCACTGGAAGACTCCCACATCGCCAAGAATGAAAAAAGCACGAATGAGCAAGTCGAAAGTGAAGGCAATGCTCATAGTTTTCTTCGATATCAGGGGTATCATAATGACTGAATGGGTGCCTCAGGGCCAAACGGTGAATCATACCTACTACAAAGAGGTCCTAATCAAGCTGAGGGAAAGAATAAGGAAGAAGAGACCGGATTTGTGGAAGAACAACGCATGGATCCTCCACCAAGACAATGCGCCTGCCCATAATGCCCTTTCTGTGAAGCAGTTTTTAGCAGCCAAGCGCATTTCTGTGCTCGACCATCCTCCGTATTCCTCAGACCTGACTCTCTGTGACTTTTCAAAAAGTGAAAAATGCATTGAAGGGAACACATTTTCAGTCTGTGGAAGAGATGAAACGAAAAACAGCAGAGTTGTTGAACAGGGTGACATCTGATGACCTACAGCATTGCTTTGAACAATGGAAGGCACGTATGCAGCGATGTATAGATAGGGAAGGGGGATATATTGAAGGAGATAACAGTCAATTGTAACTTTCTTTGCAACATATCACATTTATGACACCAGTCTCGTTATTTAATTGCCACACCTCGTAAATGGCGCTAAGCTATCATTGTTAAAAAAAGGACCATAATTTCTACTCCACTTTATGCTTGTTTTTGTTTTGTCACATTTCCTGATATCTTGTGTGGCTTACAAAATATCTTTTAATGCCAAACCATTTGTATTTCATGTCCCCTATTGTGGCTTAGTTGTTAGCAAACATGTTTACTTTAGGTATATATATATATACATGTTGCGGGTTCGATTGTGCAGTAGTAGGGCGTTTTCCTCGATTACGAACCCAATTGTGATTTGGATTCGAAATTATCCAATATGTTCTATTTCATTAACAGATATAGAAAAGGTGCATTATCGTCCGAACAATCAATCAAAATTCGTACTTTGGCTTCGGTGACTGAAGTTCGAATTATTTTTCATAAAAAGAAGTTTCTTTATTTTCATAATTAATTGGATTTAGTGTTATCCACGAGACGAGAAGTAAGGATTTTCCGTTCTTGTCTCGTCTCGATTCTTGAATAAATTTTTCTAGACTCGTCTCCTTTTTAAACCTATGTACAAAATGTATACACTAATTTGTTTTTATTTAAATATTCCTTGTTTGGTTCCCTCAAATCTTATTGTTCTTCAACTGTAAAGTTGCAGATTTACGCATTTATCTCTTTTATCATCTACAGCTTATCAAAATCCTTTTGCGTCACGAGAGGTCGTCGAAAAGTATGGTATAATGACATTTAAATCATATTTATTATTTAAGCATATTATATAATGACTCGCGTATCTTTAAACGTTGATGAATGATCTTTTTCTGTTCCTATAATCATTTTACCTATTTATAGCTTTTATATATGAACCATATAACGCTAAAATAATGAATAAGATCTAAAACTTCGATGAACTAATATTGGTCGTGACATTTTAAATCTCGACTCGAATTTTAAAATGTACCCTTCTCGACTCAACATTCGTCTCATTTTCATGACGAAAAATTTAACGTCTGGTGGGAAACACCAGTTAAAATATAAGATCTCTGGAGTACGTCTGTGAATTTGCTACTAAGCCGGATTAAAATAGACGAATCAAGTATCATTCATCTTCACTTTCGCTGCCAAAAGAAGTGCAAGGCTTGAAAACTTGCATTTTCGGTTCCAAACAATATATCTGTCAGGTAAAGAAAGGATAAGTCACTTTATTTTTCTAGTATTTATTATCAACCATATATGCTTCCTTACTTTTCTTATCTTTGATCTAGTTATGATTTAAAATTTCTTCTTTGTTAATCTTAGCAAACACTCCAATAACACTTTCTTTATAACCCAGGGAAACGAATGATACCGGACGTACAGGCAAAAAAATCGCCATATTTGCTTCATTCATTATTCAGTCCAGGATAAAAACAACTAGAATATTGTACAGTACACACCATTTGTGTATAGAACACGTCATCATTTTCTTTTGTTGATTACAACTTCATTATCTTAAATTAATCCACTTGTCTACCGATATTCTCATCATACTTTCTAAAATTTTCCATTATGTCTCTTGCAATATTATCTCTACGTAGACGATCCAAAGCTATCGTTACAGTCGATGTCCTTTCTCAGAGATAACACAGACAGGAATTATTCTTTATATTCTATAAATCTTGGAAACTGCTTTTCTTTACGTCTATTCATTCCGTCCATTCAGTTCTATACTTACTCTGGGGTAAAAGAAAGAATCAGTCTTTAGCATGTTGCATACACATACTTTTGAATCAAAAGTCTTTGTTCATCCAAGTACATTCTTGCTAATCAGGTAAGTGTGTTTAAAAGAGTTCTGCGGTTGTACACAAGTTAATTGTATTTGTCAATCCTAGAAGCGTGGAATACAATTTGCAGTCCCTGCAAAAGACAGAAAGTTAATGAATGCCATTTTCCCAGGTTCCAATTACATCAAAGTTCGGTGGAGATGCTTCTACCTCTCTGAGCTTGTGATTTTCCTCACATGGATTACGATTCAGTACATCTTCATTCTATGTCCAGTTGAAAGCACCTCGGGAAAGCTCTGCTTTCGTATCGATTCTCCAGTAGAAAGATTTCCAGAGCGAATGTGAGATCAGACTGTGTTATTGTCACATCTCCAAGCGGGAATGGTTGCGGTGTTTCAAAGTAAAATGTCTCGTCGAGAAGAGAACAAGTATGGCTAAACCACGCTCATGGTTTCTTCTTTGTGAGTCACTTGCACTTAGGAACAAAGCAATCACAACCATACAGAGGTGTTTCCTGTAAAAGCTATGTGACAATTTAACCAGGCATTTTACCGATAGAACGTGGAATTCATGCATTTCGGATCTCGCCAACGTGGCAGGATTCTGCTTGAAATAAACACAATCTGCTTACATAAAAACATCATTATAACAAGTTGTATCAATAACTGTAATAATCAGAAGTGTTTTTCAGGCAGTAGCGCTCGACTGCTTTCGAAAAATATAACCTTTATCCTGTATTTATATTTAAACATCTGGGATTCATTTCACAGTTCGAAATTACGGTAAACTTGCAAACTAAAAGGTGTAATATTTGTGGCGACGTCTTTTATCAATTTAGACGCCGTGGTGCAGGGTAAAAAACCCACACAAATTTATTAAAAAACAAAGTCACTATAGTGGAATTTGGGTGAGTGTTTTAGAAATACGAAACACGTGGTGACGATAGAGATATCAAAATTTTAATGTAATTTGCACAAATTTCACTAAATCCACTTGTACACTAAACCTTATAATGGTATTGTTCAAAATTTCACTAGAGCGTACAATATTGTTGTGTCACATACAGCTAATCTGATTATATAATCCATCGATGAATCATGATATATAGCGTTAAATGTTCCCTTGGATCACTCGTTGCCATATCTTTTTCCACATAATTTCTTAATATTATTAAAAGTTCATTCAGATAATACTTTTGGCTTTTAGTGAAAATCTTCACTATTACTAGGATTATTATATAGTCAGTCAAAATAGGAATAGAAATTGCAAACTACACTCTTAGATGTTATAACACAAAAAATGCCTCGTAAGACTATTCAGATTAGACTCCTATTCAACTTCTACTGATTTCACTAGTCACTTTACAGAAAATATTATAAATACTTATCCAGATTACGTCTAGTCTATCACAAATCACCAAATTATTAAGGCGTTGAAGACAAAGTTTCTGAAGTTTCTATTAAAATTATACCATTTCCGACGATTAACCAGAGCATGTGCTCTCCGTCGTTTATTCAATTTTCCAATGACCACAAGGTGGTCAGTTAACTACGTCCAGAACAATACTAGTTCCTATTTTCACCACCCATTAGAAGTGGCGCTAGTTTTAAATGACTTTTTTTATAATCTTACAACATGCTAGAACATGCTACATATTCTATGTACAACCAGAAGTAGATAGATAGGATAGGAGGGAAAATGGATGCTACTGTTTGAGATGCTGAATATATAAATATATATATATATATATATATATATATATATATATATATATATATATATATATATATATATATATATATATATATATATATATATATATATATATATATATATATATATATATATAACTATTAGGATGGTCTTTATTTTTCATTTCCCGAGTTGAGAAGTTTGCAAAGATACTTGTAAATGCTAAATATACATACAGTATGTTATGAAGGTAATAACTATTAAATGATTATAAATTAGTTGAGAATTAAACCAGATTTGTATTTATGGTGAAAAGTTATCCTAAAACGATATATTTCATGCCCCCTTTCCAATTAAAAATTTTGGACGTAAATCTAAGATGCAGGTCTTCAAGGTGATCACCATAATGATACTATATATTATAGTATTAGACCAAAATACAGTGTGACTCCATGTAGCCGTTCCAGACTTACGAAGTACCTTTGCCTCATATACTGTATATACGAAATTAAAAGCTTGAGGTCGCTTGCGGTACTATTTAATATTATTCAACTGAGCTTAATTTTCTCATGGGTTACTCTGGTCTGACATAAAACTATAAAACTTTCATTGCTAGTGTACGTATAGCATAATTTGGAAACTTTAGAACAGTGAAATTTAAAAACTGTTCTTGCATTTCAACTAGACGAAGATAGGTATGTGACTTCCTTATTAAAAATGATTGATTGACTCTACTCCTTTATTTCCTTATCCAACACCTAGTCATGAAGGGTGAAATTATCTAAGGAGTCTCTGAATTAGACCAGAGCACTTATTCAGTCTAATTGATAATGCATAGACTGTACCTTAGCCATTTAACTGGCAATGCACAGAACAGGCCTTCCGCACCCCACAACATATTTAAGAAAACTGAGGTACAAGATTAACTAACAGATTCCGGCTTAATACAAAAAAGGAAAGAAAGAAACTCTCTTGGCACCCCAGGTACAGTATATCTCCTGACATGCTTACACGAAAATCATTGTAGATTCCAAGTCCATTCTTAGCCCAAGTTGACATTTGGCACACTTATGCCAGACATATAGGGCTACCTTGGTATCCAATTTCAAGTAAATCAAATGGGCACTTTCGGAAATATCGCTGATCTAAAATTTTCCAGGGTTTTCTCGGAAAATATTTGATCTTCAAATAAATGTTTCTAACATATCTTGTAGCCTATTCTTTTCTTTTTAAAATGATATATTATTTGTCTCTCTAGTTCAATATTTACGAAAGATATGACCAATTGAAGCTAACAAGGTTTAACAAAAACTATAAAATTTGTCCATTTTTCCACCCTGTACTCTGAAACTACAGGGGTACAGGGCTAAAATTTGGTTCATGATCATCTCTCATAGGATCCTACATGTACACTAAGTTTCATCAAGTTCTGAGACGACGACGTGTTTTTTTCCTGAAAATTTGTTTGATTTCACATGAAATGGCTCCTACGTTATTGAAAACTAAATAAATGTAGATATAAATTTGTGATTAATATGTATTGTTATTAGTATTTGTATTTTTCTGTTCTTATACCTCATCTGAGTAGGTGATATAGTAATATACGGGTCATCCAAGTTCATTACTGTTTTTCGGTGTTCCCTTTTTCCTTTATTCTGGGCTTTACAGGAAGTTCCTTGCAATACTGTATCTGGCCAGGAGTCTTCTGTATTTTTTAATGTTTTCTTTTTCTTTATGCAGGTTCAACTATTTCAATTGACTTTTTCAACATCTTGTGGTCTACTCTGGTATCCGATATTACTATTGATGTTAGTTTCACATTTATTGATTTCCATTATGCTCATATGTTTTGGGTTAGTTGTTTATATTTTTTCTTTATGTGCTTTCTGCTGGTTTGATGTACTTGGTATTGTGATATTTCTCAGATCTATCTATTCTTTCTCTGTGTTTCCTACTGTGATGTCCAGCCTGTTATGGTTACTTCTTTGGCGGTTAATATGATTAAATTTCAACAATTTTGTGTTTGTTTGTTTCTAGTATAGTTCCCGGTTGATATTTGTAATATGATACTACTTCTGGTAGGGTTTCCTATTTTTCCCTATTCCTTAATGCATCGTTTTTGCCACTCTCTCGTGTCTTTCCTTGTTTTCAACTTGTCATCAGCATTTCCCAACCATTTGTGAAATGTTGTATTGTTTCTGGATATACTAGATACCTTCAGCATTTGTCATCTTGCGTTGTGATATTTTCACTATATATTTGGAATTCTTATATGAAATAATTAAACAAAGTGTTTCAGCTTTTATTGATATTTGACCTAGAAGAGAGGCTTAGATGTATATAGAATAAAGACGTAAGGGTTGGATTTGAGTTTAGCGTCGCTTTGAGCAGCAAGGTTATATGAGACGTCAACCTACAGCTTAACGTGGAATCCGAACCACATGGGCCGTCGCCGGGAATCAAATCCTGGTCTTTCGTACCACAGACATGTATGCTATCCAAATAGCCACGAGGAAGCTCCAGAGTAGGAGTTACAATTCTTTATGAAGATACCTATATATTGGACTTCAGTAAATTTAGAGACGAGTAAATGAAACACGTGTTTATTTGCTTTAAATATAAAGTCCAATTAACAAGTGGATTCTATACTTCAGCAATGCTGAGATATGGACACCTAATCACTCTAAATTCGACTTGAAAGCGGTTATGGCAGGGGTGAAGGGAACTTTTACAAGTTCATATCTCGGATTCTCTTCGATTTAGGAAAATGAAGTTTGATATTTAGACTTTTCAATTAAAATATTTCAGAACACGTTTCTGCGTTTCTTGATGTTCCACATAGGAAGAGAAAGGGATGGAAGGCGTGTCGAGGTAGCGCCGCACAGTGGAGTATTTAATCTTGAAACACGGACAAAAATATTTACCATTTAGTATCATAAAATAATCAATTAAATTAAATTAATTTGTGTTTACCTACAGTTTTAAAGATACATTATAGCCAAAACCTGGTCCTGCAGTTTTGAACAGTCAGGAAAATCAGGGAAATTATATTATATTTTGTATTAATTATTTTTTATTGTTCTAATCTGTCTATGATAAATACTTTGAAACATTTTAAGAGAAAATTCTTGTTATTTTGTTATTAATTAATATTTGCTACATCAAATAATGGACAAACAAGTAACATAAACATAAAATAGAAACAGCAATACACTTGTTTTTAGATGTACTGTACAGTGTGGCCAGAAGTCTGGACCGGGCTAAATATTTAAGAAACTGTAAATGCAGCCCATCCAAACTGATTGGGATCAATGTTGGTGGTATGGAGAAACATTATGACGTGGTTAAGTTGTCGTCCGCCATCTTGGTGGCCGACATATTGGAATGCACTTGTTTATTTCAAATGACAATATGGTCATATGACATATTAAACAACATCACCGTTTGAAGAGAAATCGAACGGTAAAGTTATTTCAGCAAAATCTGCAACGGGTTTGAAGTTGTAAATGAATTTCGAATAGGTTATGTTATTTTTCAGACTTAAATTTTGTTATGTGTGGAGCATTGTGTGGATGGAAACTGACTGTCTCTATTTTTTTTCTTGTAGCTAGGATGGGATGTTAACTCGAGAGGAAAGAATCGAAATTATCCTTTCGGTTGGAGGACCCGATTAGGATGCCGTTCATTGAAGACAGCTGCTATTATTTCTGAACTGCGTCTTCTAAATCGAAAATGTTTGTTTCTAGCCTCAGCTGCCTCTTCTCAGAGTTGCTCAATAGGCAAAATATCATGTTTTATGATTGTTAGGACATGCATAAAAACTTTATGTAGGGCTGTAGTCATCGAGTACCAATCATATAGTTTCACATAGAGTTCTGTAATGGCAGTAGCGAAGTTCTGAAATTTCTTCGCGTCTATTTCATGATCATTAGAAATTGCCTACAGAATAATCTTGATTTTTTTTTGTCAAGTTTAAGTCCACACCAGTTATTCGGGCAGCAGTTTCATGGTCAGCAAAAAAACTCCTTGAAGTGTTCTCATCATTCGTATTGTCATGGCCTTGCTTAAGGACGTCCACTAACAAACCCATCTCTTCTCTGAAACTGGTTTGAATTTCTTTTCTTCGTCTCTTTAACTATGGTTTTCTCTTCTTCTGATTTCCCTTGCCATTGTTTAATAGGGATTTTTGTAGACTAAGTGTAATATTGATTCGAAAAACCTGATCCCTGTATGAAGGACAGACAATCCACACAAGGACAGACAACAAATTTCATGCGTCATAATTCATGGTGCAGATTATGAGCGTACAAGTTTCAGTAAATGTCATTTATTATAGAATTAGTTGCATGAAACCCTACTTGAATAAATTAATTCTACTTTTCTGTATGAACTCGATCAACTAAAGATTGAACTCATAGGTTAATGTCAGGGAACTGCTATAAGGTCTTCTGAAAGCACATAAGAAACAAATTAGATATAACCTATAAATAGATTTTTATCATAATGGGGCAATTTCGGGCAAAATTTTATTCTTGGATTAAGTTAGCAAACGATTGAACTTTTAAATGCAAAATGAATCATTGATCAACTAGGTTCAGAACATAAACAAAACACTTCTTAACTTGCAAACTATAATTTTCTTCTTCCAAAAAAGCTCTTGACATTTCATTACATATTTAACCACCAAGACTTAGAGCAAAAATGATATGATACAATTAAAACTTCTATCAATATCCTTTATTGCTTAAGACAATTTTAATGTGTCTATATTAATTAAGTTAACTAGGATTATATTTTAGTTTCTTTTTAGCCATTACTCCATTTTATCATGGTACTACCTTTAGAGTGTTTGGATAAGTGGTGCACATATGTATTTGTTTCCACAAAATTTCCATATTCTAATACAAAAAACATAAGTACTCTTACATACAAGAAACATTAATAAATATAAATAGGTTAGGAACTAAATTTCTGGACTTGCAGCATCCATGGCCATTTAGCCCCTCACGTTTTGAGAGATGACGTCGCTCGGCGAGCACACTATCCGGGAAAAAGGAAGGAAGAAGGGATTGGGGAACGACGGAAGCGGCCTAGGACCTATAAAGTAGATACCACCTCGGGATTTCCCTGATGTGAATGAGCAAAACCTCATTCAAGGTGGCTGGCCTGAAAAAGCGTTTTACACTTTTTCGACGAAGTGCCCCCACCATAGTTTTCATTTTAAAAGCATAATAGAATATTCGAAACTTTCAATTTTTCCCAAATTTTCCGGCTTTTTCCAAGCTCGGGAAAACCGTAAAAAAACTTTTTTTAACACAAAATTTCCGGTTTTCCTCAGCCCTTCACAACAGTATACATGATGCAGTTCAATTTCTCCAGGCGACTGAGATCTCTGTAATTCTAAGATCAAACAATTTAGAAAACAACTTATAACCCTTCCAAGAACCACATGATGCATGCATTCATGAGGGTCGTCTTCCGCCCCAGATTTCTACCCTTGGGTACTCTCGTCGTATACGTCTATAAGTCTTTAAACTCTCTGTAGCAGTGCTACACACAGCAATCACTTAAAGTTCTCTTCACAATTCCTGTTCATTTGATGTGTTGCGGCTATATTATGTCTTTCCGCCAAGGGAAATCGAATGATATCATGTAATGCACCCTTGACAGGTTCTTTGATTACACTCGATACATCTTTATTCTCACTACTCTCCAATGTTCGAACACCAGAGTTTGTGTTTTGGTATGGGGTATGAGTGATTTCCAGTTAAAAAATTGGCTTATTCGCGTCTTGTCATCCTCTTTTCGTGATTTAACGAACCTTCCTTGCATAAAGATGACCATATCTCAGAATTCTTTAGGTTATAGTCATGAAATTCTGTATTTAGACTTTTCATTTAAATTAATTAAAGATGGGTTTAGGCTTTTTTTTTTTATAATTTACATAGAACAAAGGAAAAGAGGTGGCTGAAGCTTACACAAAGTGTGCCACTAACAGTAACACATGTGAGAGTAAGTATACATTAAACCTTATTCTTCCTGTGCAAAGATCAAAGATCTTGCTTTCTACATGTACAATCTATTACTATTCTAAAAATGTAAAAAGATGTTGACTGTTACGTAACATGGGAAATGAGTGAACCGTTTGAAATTAATTTTTAAGCAGTTATTAATTCGCTCCGGCCGTGTTTTTATAATGTTACTTTCATTAAAATGCGTATCGTAAGGAAAGGTAATAAGGATTGCGAATATATGTTTAAAATAGAGTATCTCATAAGTCTCTGATATTAGGGAGAGACTGGAATATAAACTCTCATTAAAAATGTATGACCAAGTGCTCCACCGTTTCTGATAATTTTGCCTCTAGAGGGGAAGATTTCATTTTTAATTCTGTTAATTACCTATTTTGTATTTATAAAATTGCCAAAGCGAAAGAAAATACGTTCAACAGTTTAAAACGAATGCTCGAAAATAACACTCATATCGACGTGTTTGTTATCGTTTCTTTGATTGGAATGTGTAATTTCGTGAGACGAACGAACTTTTTTGCAAAAAATAATTCCGTAAATGTATTTTTTCGTGCAAAGAACAGGCATTTCAGTTAGCATTGTAATATGTATTCAATAAATAATGTTTTATCGTTAGGTAGTGTATTCGTATGCTAATTGCTGTAGATACGTTACCAATAAACAAAAATAATACAATATATATAGCTGTAGATCCATTGCCGCTCCGAGTGGTACGGAGTAAAATGGAATATATTTGACTGTGCCTTTATGTGAGATGTTATTAAAGATGTAAATCGATCACATACCATTATTTACAGATTGTATGAAACTATAGAAACATGGTCTAATGAATCTCTGAATGCAATAATTATAACAGTACTAATCAAATAAATGTATTATTGGAGTAATGGATTTGCAGGAAGTGATGGCATGATTCATGTGACAGTAGAGATAGACAGTGAAAATGAGGATATGCTGCTTCATTATATACGCTGAGCGCCATAAATATCTATTAACATTGAACACCCATTGCGTTCGTATGCCAAGCAAAACGGGATCTTACTTTCTTATAAGCAAATGCGATACATTGCTCTTCTCAATATTCTGTTATATAATTTCATTAATGAACATACAAGAGTATCAGCTTGTTTTCTCAATATATAATTAATTTCTTTGTCATGAAAGAACAAGGTTAAACTATAAATAATTTGATCACTTATAGTGTAATACTACGATTGCCTAATTATGATTGTTGTTTCTGCATGTTGGAAAAATTTTAATGAAATAATCCACCCTTGAAACCTTTCATTTTTGAAAATTACTTTCCGTATATTTGTTTCTTCTGTTATTTTTTTTTAAAATCACGACTGAAGAGAGAGACAAATCGCTGAGCAAACCAACGCCTGTTTAAAAATAATAAATGCGTAACAGTTTCGATAACTAACTGAGCATATTGGCTTCATCAGACTCTGTAACAAACAAGAGGGAGTTGAGTGTAAACAGGCCGGTAGCCAGCCCAAAAATGTAGGGGGGCCGGCTGAAGTTAGGGGGGCAATCCAACCATATTATAGTTCATCAGCATATCATAGTTCATTTGCAAGCCTACCGTGAAAATTTTAGGGGGAGCAGAAAAATTTTAAGTGGGACCTTCTAGATATGGGCCTGAGTGTAAATATAAAAGGGTCCTAGAAGCTAGCTCTGAACGCTGATTGGATGGTTAGAAAAGACTCAGCCAATCACAATAGAAGTGACGAAATGGGAGGAAACTGAAAGCAAGGTTACAACACAATCATGATATAAGATTGAAAAGAGAGAGAAATGTCATTTTTTAAACATGTGAGGGATACGGAACATGATATTAATTGGTACGAGGTTAAAGTGTTAGAAATGAAAGAAAAGACGTTAAAAAGAAAGTGGAAGAAGACCAGATTTATCGAAGAAAGAACAAAGCTGTGTTATGAATTGCAATGCAGGACAAACTTGACGAACAATGGGTAAGTTATTAAAAAGAATTAATTTGTAGCTTCTTGTTCTGCCGGGCCAGGAAGGAAAAGTGATTTATCGTGTTTAGTTTCACTTTTGGGAACTTCTGTTATGATAGGCTGAGTCTGTTCTGACCAGTTTATCAGCATTCGGAACTAGCTTCTAGGATCCTTCTATATTTATACGCAACTCCCTCTTATTTGTTACAACATGTGTTGAAGCCAGCGAAACCATTACACATTTATTAAAGGGACGTTACTTTGTTCAGCGATTAGTATTTCTAGTTTATGTTATTTATGATAGCAAAGTTAATGTGAACCAGTTAGAAAAAAAAGTATGTTCAAAACGTCCGATGTTATTATTAGTAGTAGCATTTTTCGCGTATACATATGTAGTTCTAAATGGTATTTTGATGTAGGTGATCGTAATGAGCATTCTTTTTATCTGCAGCCTATAGAAGCAGTCAGTCGCTCTGCCGTGTCGTGACAAAACGCTGTAACTTTGGCGGAGAAGTTTTGCGAAAATGAGCCGTAAAGTTTTCATTCGAAAATGTGATCTGTATCGTGTAGAACCAGTGTAACTAGGCAATAATGGTCAACCAATCAGTTTTCACCAAATTTAATCATACAACATGCATTTACGTAACATTACATGTAACCACGTGTTTCCAAAGTCAAGGTACACTGGTTCTACACGATACAGTTCACGTTTTCGAATGAAAACTTTAAGGCTCATTTTCGCAAAACTTCTCCGCCAAAGTTACAGCGTTTTGTCACGACACGGCAGCGCTGCAGACCACCAATAGGCAAAATGCATGAAAACTATTGGGGAATCACAAGTGGAAACTGTCCTTAAGACACATCAGATCCTCGGGAACGAAGCAACGGGCATCAGACAGAAAAAGGAGCTGTACATTTTCATAATAAAACCTGCATTATTCTCTCGGGATAGTATCTTTTGCCTCTCACCATGAGAATGAAATCGGTTCGCCTATCATTCTACCACCTTGCAATTCAATTAAACGTTTTAAACTATCAATTCATAACATCTCTCTCTCTCTCTCTCTCTCTCTCTCTCTCTCTCTCTCTCTCTCTCTCTCTAGGAAGCATTTGTGCACTCAGGTTGGTCTATGCTTTTCGTCTTATCTTGGTGTCAGGAATCACCTCCCAAACGTTGTCGATGCTTTGAAACATCCTATATATATATATATATATATATAGGATGTTTCAAAGCATCGACAACGTTTGGGAGGTGATTCCTGACACCAAGATAAGACGAAAAGAACAGACCAACCTGAGTGCACAAATGCTTCCTTTCGGAGTTATAGGCTGCTGAAAACATAAGAAAATGAACTTCCAAGGTTCATAAATCTTACCGTAGTCGAGTCAAGACTTTACTTAGGAACTAATATGTGCGCTATCCAAAAATACAAGTTTCAGAATCCTAAGGTACTCACGCAACAATATTTATAGAGGCAGTTTGGCTACAGGATTATAATTTGAAGTAGTCACGAACTACCTCTATAAAAATTATTGCGGAAGTACTGCAGGATTCTGAAACATGAATATCTGGGTAGAGCACGTACTACTTCCTAAATAAAGTCTTCACCGGACTATGGTAGGTCCCATAGTATTGGAGCTATGGGCCTTTAAAATTCATTTTTTCGTGTTTTCGGCAGCCTGTAACTCCGAAAGGAAGCTTTCATGTACCCAGATTGGTCTATACTTTTCGTCTTATCTTGGTGTCTTGAATCACCTCCCAAACGTTGTCGGTGTTGTTTTGAAACACCCTTATATATATATATGCGTGTGTGCTGTTCACACAATTCACTATAAAAATATCACAAAACTTAAAAAAAGAAAATAACACTATGGTCTTTCACAACTTGAAACTTACAGCTGTAACCATTATTTACCAAGCACACGAACTTCGCTATATTTTGTCTCGTGGCTCATTGGATCCGTGCAGGACTCCAATCGATGTTAGATTCTTCGTTATGCCTGCGTTTTTTATTGATCAGGGGGACAACAAAGACAACAAAATTGTGATTAAAACTTTATAAATGATCCCCTTTCTGATTTTTTTTTTTTTTTTTTTTTTTTTTTTTTTTTTTGTCAAGCGAAATTGGTAAAAATAAGATTTCGCAAGCATGAAGACCGTTCTATCAACAAGAACTAGGAATATGTTTATAGCTGAAAACTAAATCAAGTCTCCCATTATAGTCCATAAAAATATCAACGATGTAGATCTTAGTTATTTGGTGCGTGATCAGCACATTAGCTTTCATCATCTTTACATCTTGAACTAAATATAACTAAAACTAATTTTTCTTCAGAAATAAAATTGTCATCTTTACTTATAAACAAAACAGAGAGCATAGTTCAAAGTACCAGTATGCTACTATATTTCATTACATAAATAAATGGAGAAAATGAATACATTTATACTTGCAATTGTTGAACGTAATGTGACAAACATTATAAACAGTTTCGTAATAACTTAAGCAATGGTTTATATGAAAATAAACTGCGATAAAGTGCAAAATATTATTTCTTATATTCCGAAACATGATTTATGAATAGACATGTGACATTTCACCTTGAAATATGTCTTGAATTAGATTCTTGACATAATCTGAAGTATAATAAGAACTTAAAGCCGATAGAAATTCAATGAAAGTTTGACATTCCGTGACGAAAATATTGTCGTTACGAACTGACTAAAGTATTGATAAATCTAGGAAGTAACTCACTAAACCGCCGTTATCTTCCCGCCGATCTGTTTATAAATCTGCTTTACTAATTGCATTAAGCTCTCTTCGACAGATAACCCCACCAACTCAACGCATTGCTGTCTTGTGCTCAGGTGTTTTTAACTTATTTCTAGAACCGAAAAATTTACATGGACAAGAGAGTGAACCCTTCGCTCTAATATAATGAAGCAACAGAAATATTACATACACAAGGGCAACAACACTGCGCCCACAATTTGAGTGAAGACAAGAACATGTTACAGCAAGGCATGTCGAAAATAACGCCATTACGTTCTTAATTACAGTGAAATGGTGTTATTTCTTAAGTAAGCTTGTTTTATTATGCAAATTACGAAACAAAATGAAATCTTTTAGTTTTACATCTCGTGGTTATGTCGGTTAGGCTAAAGGAGATGGTGAAGATGAGAAATGAATGAAATGGTGGAATGAATAAAGTGAGAGGAAATGGGAGAACCCCCAAAAAATCCACACACACGGTGTTTGTCCACCACAAAGTTCACTTTGGCGCGAACTGGGATCGAACCAGAGACCCCTACGCACAAGAGGTGAACGCTCTACCGCGGTGGCTCACCGCGGTCCCATTATGCAAATTAAGTTCTATTCTTGGCAATATGTTAAGTGGCTGGGTTACACAAAATTGGAAACACATAGCTAAGATTGTAACTTTTTGGAATATAACTGTGAGTATCATGGTGCACTATTCATCAGAGTCGGACAACACTGCGAAAGTAGCATCACACAATGTGCACAAACCATTTTTAAGAATGTTACCTAGATCATTACAAAAACCATAAACATGGTTTGCATTCAATACGCTGTATCCAATTCTTATTTTGTAATAGCAATAATATCTTCCCTGTCTCACAAAACAAGTTTCAATTGCTTTGATAACGATTTGTGCTTTTCCGAACTGAAAAAGTGGAAGTGCAGCTGTGGCAAACATGACATATTTTACCAATACTCCCTTCGCATTTAGACAACGACTATCGAAACATCTTTTTGATTCTTTAGATGTCGGGAGCAGATCGTGGATAGAGTTTTCACTGGGTAGTGTTGAGACAGATGATTAAATGGATCGCGTATTTGTTAGTGTTACTGAGGTTGCTCTTATTCTGAAAAATCAGTTGGGGAAAGATGACAGCAAAGTCAGTGCGTAAGTGTTAGCTGGAGTATTATTATCGTAAAATTCTTTCTTTCCGTATTTCCCTTGCATTAAGTTATTCGAAGAATCCAATTTAAACCCGATGCATTGCTGCACGAAATTATATTCACAGTTTTTCCTTTTTCATTTGCATGATATTACATAAGCATTTTCTGCCTTTCTGTGCCAGAATTTTCGGTTGTTGCTGTATGTTAATTGTAGTGCAGTTTCATCTTCATTGTAAATGAGCTCTGTGATTATACGTAAGTTCAAAACATCAAGTGTATTCTCTAATAGGGTATAAAATTAATTCACTGTTGCTTTGTTGAGTTGCATGAGTTTCATAGCTCAATAGTCAAAAGATGATATCCGGTTGCCTTACTATAAACGCATAAAATCAGTTTTTTCCAGCTCTATCATTACAAAGTGTATTGGTTATGGTGTTCTCCTGGCACGTTCTATAGGCGGTCTTACAAACGTCTCTCCAGATTAAACTTAATCTAACTCAGTAACAGAATTATTTTGTGATTTAATTCTATTTGGAGTTCCTGAGCAGTACAAACCTTATCCATACTATTTTGAAAAGATGTATAAAAGAAACATCACCAATTGAGACTCACAATTTTTCTTTTCTCACACACATTCACATTTTAGATGAGCAATACACACACCGACATAAAATAACATTCCTTGAGAATTTGAAACAACGATTTATTGGATAACGTTATTAGTTCCAAATAAGAATTTTCTACATTGATTCACTAACCTGTTGTGAGTAATATTTCTTGATTCAAAAATATGACATTAAAAAAAGTTCTATGTACACATACACTTGAATTCAAAGTTTATATTGTGTGTGCTATTTAATATTCTCCAATAAATATATTTTAACAGGAGCTATTTATAATATGATGTTAATCACATTACATTTATGCAAGAACAATGCGGAATATCGATTTAAAAACGAAAAAGAAAAAAAAACTGTGTTAATAGTCTAAGCATGAATCCAAGTATGGCTCTAAGAATGGTTGTGGAACGCTGTATTCTGTTTATGATCGCTCTCGCTTAAAATATGTTTTACATGTTCAGTGTAACTTACTGAGATTCGAAAAGACAACTGAACAAAATATACACTTTTCCGATATAATCGTATACCAGAATATATTCTAACAGCTTTTGTCAATCAAACCACACCTAGTGTAAATTGCAGTGAATAATATTGAGATTGGATTGAAAATTCTTCCTATTTAGGTTTTGATCCTTTTGTACCCCCCCCCCCCTCACTCTCCCAGTTACTTCAGTCTTTGCCCCATTTGAGCCCGGAAATGACAAAAACTAGACCGAATGATATTTCTAAATTAATAAACCTTACTAAACTAATCCTTCTAAACTAATAATAAAACAATCAGGTAATTTGTATTAATCTTTCACTAGGAGAGCACGACTAAGTTTCAGGAAACCCAGACCCCGCGTGCCAAAATTTCTCTGCACCTCCGCTCGTCCCACCAAGAAATTAAAACTGATTTTGTCGCTCAGTGTACTCGTACGCTTCTATAGGGTGATGCAATAATATGGATCCAACACAAGGATAATATTTAATGTTTCAAAGTTCCGCTAGACGCTAGGCGATCTGTCTACTTACATGGAAAGAGGTACTAGAGAAGGGTCTAGATTCAACGTGAAAAAAAAATGAACAAGAAATTATAGGAAATTTTAAGTTAGGAAAAGATCTAACTTAATGCATATAATACTCTAAGGGATAGATGTTGTCTATCTTGTCTCCCCCCAGCTAGGGGGCCAACTACAGGGGTCCACAGGATTTGTACCCCCAAAACTTGCTAATTCAACATACATTTATACACTTTCTCAATAAAATTAAAATTAACAGAGAAATTATTGATGTAGCATGAAAATTTGATCCTACACTACATCTGTATTCTTTCGAATTTAAAAAAGAAAGAAAGGTGGAACTATTTTACAGAACATTACGCATTCAATACTACATAGACAGAGTGGCTTCTAGTATTGGACGCCCACAAAGCTTCGACCTCCCCCCAACAAAAGTTTCTGGATGTGTGTTTGCCCTTAATCCTTGCCACAATCCATTTCCTCCTCTTTTTCTCAATAGCTATGTTCCCGCAGATAAGACTCCCCACGTGCATTAGTTACACATTGTTCTATCAAATTAATATTTCATATCTCTCATAATTTTAGAAATATATAAATCCACATTGTATGGTATGTCGTTACCGGAAATGTATCACTGTTTGATTCCTCGTAAAGTTTATGGTATTTACTACGAATAACGAAAGAGTGAAAGGACAAAACAAATAACGTTTTCTTAGATGTCAAAATTTCTTGCCATAGGTGACCTAATTAACTTTTAGGTGTGTAGTATATTAACATTACACGAAATTATAACAATTAAAAGCTATGCTTGCTACGAATAACAAAGCAACTATATATAGTTAAGATATAATACATTAAAAACTGGGCCGTTTGGGTATGTAGTGCAGATGTACTACACATAACGTAAAATTTGCCACAGAGGAGCCTGGGTCAGTTGATTAACACTACGTACCATCTCAACACTTTTATTCCCGCAATGAAGTGGATCTTTTGAAAACAATCTGTCCAACATAAAATTTTATCTTGACTAGATATAATTTTAAAATATTGAAATTTCGTATTTCTGAATGCTGTTAAATCAAATGTCGTAGGTTCAAATCTCTCTGAAGCTGTACCTTTTTTATTATTATTCTTGTAAACGAATTTACATTAATTTAATAATAGGAAGAGAGGATTAGCAAACTGCTCCTTGTTTATTTGGAACTTGCAATCAAGCGAATGTATATACCTCGTTGAAAATATAATAGGCATCTAGTAGCCGATGGGCATGGAAACCACATACATATTCAAAGTTATGAACATGATGATTTAATAGGATATCTCTAATCGAACCTCCAACTTTAGATTCTGTAGACCGTAGCTGTCTGTCATTTTTTCTCGGAGCAAAGCGGCTTTGGTCAACAACATTGCCTTCTGAACGCTGTAATTTTGTTCTAACTTCTGTCGAAGAATGCTTTGTAAAGTCCCGTAGGAAGGTCTTCACGAATGTCTGTCGGATAGACGCCGACGCTTCTGCATATAACGTTTTCTGTCTTTTAGAGTAGAGTTAAAAGATGGTACACGGAAATTTGGACTTTTCCATAATATTTTATTATAAAAATGCCGTCTTGAATACAAAATATTACAAATAAGTACAAATTCCTTTAATTACTTGGAGGTTTGTTTGTGAAGTTTGAAGGATCCCAATGACCGTCCGTCTTAAGGAGTGTTGGATAGATGTCCCTTAATGACCGTGCAACTTAGAGAGGGGAATTGAAATTCTCAATGACCGAGCATCTTAGAGAATTTGGTGATTAGGTGCCTCTCAATGACCAGGCGTGTTAGAGAGGTGGAAGGGAGCTCAATTACCAGGCGTCTTAGAGCGTATAGGAAGGGTAGCGATCAATTACCAGGCGTTGTTGGTTTGAACAACCGGGTGAGACTGATGTCTTATGTGGTGGGCTCTTCTCTTTTATCCCAAAATGTCGGATACCTTCGTTGATCTCTGTCACTTGCAGACCGTTGACTATGGTGGACCACGTTTTTCTTCATGGATGTCGTCTGTGTAGTGTTTACATTTACCATGTGGTGTACAACCACGTGTATACATCTAGCATTGGTGTGAAAACATGTGGAACCTTACAATGCTTTTCCTCAGCCTTTAAAGGTATTATCAGTAAGTGAAGGAGAAATGATGGAAAAATTCTCATTATCTCCATGTTTGCTTGAAATTGCTTTTCTTTCGCATTTGTTTTCTTACATTCCAATTTTACCTTTTTCGTTCTGTGCAAAGAAACTCGTGCCTTTTGAGTAATTAGCTGAAATACCCATATGGAAAAAATTGAACACCCTTCACCCTTCGATGACGCATTTCAATGAAATTGTAATGATAAAAAATCTCATAAAATAACAGACGTTTCACTCCTTTATTCCCAAGGATGCACCCATTAGTGAAAATGACGTGGAAAAAGCCTACTTGAGGTAGCTACTATGTTCCGAAATTCATTTCAAACTGTTTCGCCATTTTCCTGTGATGTGATCACAGACAACAGACATAATCAGTTTCAGTGCGGCGAAATTAAGAATAGAAATTGCGGCCTTTTTGCTCAGTTGGAAGCGGAACTTTTGAAAACTATGGAAAACCTATTCGCTTATTGTTCTATTCGAGAAAACCTGTTTATAAATGTCACCAAGACCGTAACCAAGCAGCTTTGGGACCTTCTATATTCGATAGTAATCATGGTTATTTTTGACAACCTTTTTTTTAAAAGCTTTTCTCACCCGTCCTCTTGCCCTATGAGATAAAGATGTGAATGCGGTATTTTATGTCTGCAAAATTAATTTCTTATTCTTATGGGGCTCGAATACTTCATACTGTACCGAATCTGAGATTTCCTGACATGTATAAAATTAAAAATTAAAAGTAAAAGTAAAAAAAAAAAAAAGCACTTTTGACGCTCGACGAATTTTAACGGAAAGATTTGTTTAAGGTTGTACCACTGTAGTTTTTACCAACATAAATATATACGATACGTTTATATTTACAACACTAATGAGACTATGGTTAGCGTACGTGCGCTTCGCGCGGGCCTTTCGGATTCGATTTCCGGTAGGAGTTCAGGTGGTTCAGATCTCACATTAAGTTATACGTCCATGTCTCATACCGCCTCGCTGTTAGAAAGGTCGCTAAACTCAAAAGTTCA
This sequence comes from Thermobia domestica, assembly GCF_964235325.1. NCBI lineage: Eukaryota > Metazoa > Arthropoda > Insecta > Zygentoma > Lepismatidae > Thermobia > Thermobia domestica. The sequence continues at coordinate 145,886 of NW_027656041.1, forward strand.
AAACCAATAGCAAGATCCGTAACTTTTATTTATTTATTTATTTATTTATTTATTTATATGTATTGTGCCAGTGCTGTGCCATCAGTTGTAGCTCAGAATACTTATTAAATGAACTCAACCAAAAGAGGATGAAACTGATGCACAACATGGTATTTAACTGTAAAATTGTGGTTGAATTTAAATAAAACTCAAATGTTTCTAATTTTGAAAAATGACTAGTTATGGGAAACAGGTGAGAAAGAGAAGGGTGTAATTAAGAAATAAGAATGAGCACTAGCCTGATAATTCCAACGAGGCTGGCGTCGTCCTGGTTATCTGGAACGATGTAGATCTTTCTCTGGAGGAACCTGGATAAGCTGGAGACAGTCAACATCTGGACCTCTATCCTGTTAATCTGCAAGGGGCGTCGATAATGCGTATTTACAATGATGTTCTCTTACATCTTCATTCCACTAGTCTCAACTTAAGCTTGATGTATCTGCGGTGATAAACTAACAGAATGGTACTCTTGACTTATGGAGCTGGTTATTCTCCAACGGTGCGATCCGCTTCACTTGTCGATCCTGCACCTATCCTAACCGTATGTCGAATACCCTTTGTTGTTGTGTCCCTTGTGGTTTTGTTTGGCTGAAGAATGATGAGTTAAGCGTCCAATGAATCGGGAAGTATCAAGCTATGCTTGAAGGTATGCGGAAAGGTAATGAGGAAGCTAGTCGAGTTTATTAAAATAACAAAAATGTGTTTACAACAGGTTTCTGAGAATGTACAATCCTGATCGAAGTTTTCTTCCAATGAATTTTCAAGAGTTCATGATTCTGTCGTTGATAATGCAATTTAATAAAATAATCGAATTTAGCGAATTAAGTTAAGAGTTTACACAATTATCACATGGTCACTTCACATCTAATACACAGTTACTTCACAGTATTGATCCGTAGATAATACGTCCTGTGAATGACACTATAGATATAAGATGACACAGAGCTATAAGTGATTGATTTGTAGTTTACATTTGCATCACGGCAGTTATGCCGTGAATTTCGTTTATGATTTTGGTTAATGCATTATGTCATATGCATTGATTATCTGGCCTGCAGTTGATTATCTACACTTTGGCAATTCTCACTTGTATGTGCCTGATGGCTTCATAACATTTGAATCAGTTCAAACAGTATTTCATTGTCATTTAAAATTTGAGTAAAATGTACTTTTGGAAGTTTTATTTAGTAATATGATTTAAAGCTAGCACGAGATAAATACGTGCATTTTTGGATCAAAAGATCCAATATATTACAGGCAAAGATTTTCTTGTAGGCCTTATATGTGGAGAACTACATATAGTGTAGCCAAACCAAAACTATCACTTATCTCAGTATGATGTGCTTATTCTGTTAAAAAAAAAAAAAAAAAAACTCGATTTAGAGGTCGTTCAAAACTTTTGTGGCCCCTGATCTAAAAAAATCCAATATATTTCATTCAATCAGGAAATTTCTTGTACGCCCAAAAAATACGAAAACTAGATTTAGAGACCGTTCAAAAAATTTGTGGCCCCTAATCTAAAAAATCCAAAATATTTTATCCAATCAGACATTTTCTTGTACGCCCCATATCTAGAGAGCAACATATAATGTAGAAAAATGAAAACTATCACTTAACTCAGTATGATGTGCTTATTCCGTAAAAAATACGAAAACTAAATTTAGGGGCCGTTCAAAAATTGTCTGGCTCCTAATCTAAAAAATCCAATATATTTCATAAAGTAACGCCCCATATCTGGAGAACTACATATAATGTAGCCATATCCAATCTATCATGTAATTCAATATGATGTGCTTGTTCCGTATAAAAAAAAAAACTCAATTTAGGGGCCGTTCAAAATTTTTGTGTCCCCTGATCTAAAAAATCCAATATATTTCATTCATTTAAAAATTTCTTGTACGCCCAAAAATAAAAAAAAAATCGATTTAGAGACCATTCAAAAACTTTGTGGCCTTCAATTAAAAAAAAAATCCAAAATATTTTATTCAATCAGACATTTTCTTGTACGCCCCATATCTAGAGAACAACATATAATGTAGAAAAATGCAAACTATCACTTAACTCAGTATGATGTGCTTATTCCGTAAAAAATACGAAAACTAGATTTAGGGTTCGTTCAAAAATTTTGTGGCTCTTAATTTGAAAAAAATCAATGTGTTTCATTCAATCAAAAATTTTCTTGTACGCCCCATATCTGAAGAACTACATATAATGTAGCCAAACCAAACTATCACGTAACTTAGTATGATGTGCTTATTCTGAAAAAAAAAGGAAAACTCGATACAGGAGCGGCGGTGGCTCAGTGGTAAAGCGTTTACCTCTGGTGCTTGGGGTCCCGGGTTCGATCCCAGCCCCCGCCAAGTGAACTTTGTGGTGGACAAACACCGCGCTCGTGGGTTTTCTCGGGGTTCTCCCGTTTCCTCCCACTTTCTTCATTCCACCATTTTACTCATCTCTCATCATCACCGTCTCCTTTAGCCTAACCGGCATAACCGTGGGACGTAAAACTTAAAGATTTCATTTAATTTTTTGCAACCAAACATCATCTAACATCTTTTGAAACATCAAAACTATTCCTTTTCTTTTTCTTTTTTCTTTTCTTTTTTTTTTTTTTTTTGTCAAGGTACACATATACTTTCTTCTTTTACCTTGCAAATTGAGATACTTCCTGTCGGAAGCATGGTCACTTGTCCTGCTTGTAACATGAGAAAACAGACTAATTCGATGACATGAGGTGTTTGCTTGTTTAGCAGAGTATTTAATTATTATTTTAATCCTCTGTGGAATTATTTTAATCCTCTGGCGCTTTTCATGACAGTTCCACATCTCACTGGGACTGTAGAATTTTCTAGCCACTGGTCAACGAAATAGTCATAGATCTGCTCAAGCTTAGGGGATATCTTCTTGAATAGACAGCCAAACACTGTCGACCATTTCTAACGGTAGAAAATCTAATGACGCACACATTCGAACCTAGAATCTTATATCGTCATTGTTTTTGTAGGCTGTAACCAAGCCCAAATCCTGTATCTTACGCCAAAGACACTTGTTAAAGTGAAAATTGCACCCACTTATGGAAGCTGAAGGGTATTGTCCTAAAAGAAATTATTAATGCTTCCAAGAAATCTACCGTTACAACATCAGGAATCTAATTCAGGACTTCTTACTTTATTACTGAAAAGAACCTTTCATATACAGTATATGCTTTCGCTTGTTCGGGAGAAGGCCAAAAACCACTGGAATCACATTAGTTTTCTCTATTGAACTTCCCATGTTTGCATGATTTAAAAAATTTGGGAGGAAAGTTTGCTGTAGCTCTTAAACGTGCCATCAGTGAAGAAGTTCGTGCTGGCCTGCTAGGCAGTCTGCAAACTAAAACTATTCAAGGACTCTTATTTCCTATGGCTGCTACTCGAAACGAAACATTTAGATTTCATATCCGCCTCTGGTCAAAACCTAACAAAAATTCACAGAAATAGTGTCAGCTATTGAATCTGAACGGAAATGGGAATTCTTATCTCGCTTTTAAATCATGACATTTCATTGCATCTGGCACTTGTACGGAACTGGGAAGGATTTTGACATGTACGGAAGTGGGGATGCACGCAAGTGGGAGGACACTGTTACTGTGTGTTTTTCATGTAGAAGTTTGGTAAAAGAAGATTTAAAATAACTCAAATGTTTTAATTTTCCCCAAAACAAACATACATAGAAATATTTTAAGAAAAAGTTCCCATTCTTTCTCACACTTCTGATTTTAAATCAAACATATGCGCCTTGGCTTATTAGCTGAATCCACATCATTAACTATATTCACGAAATCTTCAGTAGTATCTTCGCCACCTTCAATAGCAATCTTTTACTGATATACTACTATTCTATTGATAAAATCTATATAAATTTCAAACCCAGGTAGGACAACTTCCTCCCTGACCCCTCTAAATGACACCTTTTGAATCCCTCCCTCTAACTGACTTCAATTTAGTTAAATAAAGGTCCGTTTGCTTTAACAATCGTAAAACACTTACGTCTGTTAATTTTGATCCAAAAAATGGGATTTAGGAAAAAATGGGATCCAAATAATGCAAGGAATGTTAATTTTCAAGAACTGAAGTCTGCTGACGTCAGAATCATATGGAATAATCTAAGGATCTTCCCTATCTTTCATTTCCTATCTCAATCTGTTCTAGTGCTACCTAATATATACCTAGGTAATATGGGGCGAAAGTATAGTACCTACTAAAATACAAACCTTTCATCAACAGTTGACAATTTCATGTTCTGCCAAACTCCTCATAGTTTTAAGAATCACAGGTTCTTATTTGGTATTCTATCTTATATGTAACATGCTTAATATTTGTATAGAATGGGTCTGCGTCATTTGTATTTCGTATGCACGTACACGGAAAGAAAAGCAGGTAGTAGTTGGGTCAAGTAATTTCTTCATTTTGTAATTGAAATTTTTAGTTTTTCCAGGGGGAATGAATTTTCGTTGGAGGCATATTCCCCAAGGGCTACCTCAGGAATTCATCCCTGTATCTGAACATCAATTTTTTAAACTCTGAATCGAACTTCAGATAGAAGTTTTGAAGTAGGCAGAGTATCTCCAAAATGACCCCCCCCCCCAAAAAAAAGGAGACTTGATTCCCTGGTACAATAAGCATGTCATATAAGGTAATATCACGTTTCAAAATCCTGACTCCCAAAATACGCACGCATTCAGAAATAACAGTACAAAATATTATGAAATTGATGTTACTTGTTTAACTTCTAACTACAGCGAATCTTAATATTGTTAATTCAGCTATATGTACGACATGTCATCCGCTCCCTAAATTCTAATTAAATGAAAAGTGAAAATATTAATCATACAATATATATATATATGGTAATATTAATTCATCATAACTATAGTGTCTTCATCTAGAAGCAATGAATCAAATTATAAATCAATTGTTGCTCGAATTTGATTTTTTCTTCCTGATAATGCAATTAATTGTCTGTGTTTTTGAAATAAATGTCGATATTTGAGTCCTTGGTAATATTTATTCCAAACAGGTTAAACTAGCATTTGGAAATTATTATAAAAATTTAGAACATATTGTGTTCGTATTCTCACAGAAATAAATTAAGAGTGCTCCCATTAAATTAATCAGGTTTTATGTCAAGAGATCTCAGTATGGTAAACCGATCGAATATCACGCTAGCCTAATATCGGATACTAACGACTTTCGTAAAATAAACGCATTAGAATCGTGTCGTCTCTCCAGAATTCAATTGTGAGTTAGAACGTTGTCGAAAAACTATGCATTATAAAGGGAAACAAAATTTATTAGTTTCGAAGTTTTTAAAGGAGATTAATAATCAATTTTTTCACATAAAAGGTACGAAGTAATTATACTTTATTATAAAAAGATAAAATAGCTGAGAATTCCAGAACGATATTATGTTCCTCTAAATAAATTTGTTTTGTGAGTACGGTTATTTTTCCTGTGTGATATCTTCCATCCTAATATCGGTTACTAGGCAGGCCAGATATCATATATCCGATATTACTCGTTGACCTATAATGTCGTATAGTGGACTCAGTTTTTATCCATTACCTCCGATGAGCACATGAAGTATGCGGTGACAGTGATAACTGACAGACATACGTGTGTGATATTTCTAAAGAATAACACTGGTCGGCAAAATGAAACTTTTTTTTTCGCTCCCACGAACGAAGATAGGTGATTCCTATAGGTTTCGAGCTCCTGACTTCGAATCCGTAACCCGATTTTCCCCACGACGTACCAGTTTTTAGGGAGGAGGGGGGTGTTTTAATATCCGCCCAAAGTTGCTATTCTCCACCCATAATAATTTGCACATTATAATTTAATTATCAATATAAATTTTGCAGATAAAATTGCATAAAAAATTAAAGTTTAACACTTACGTGCCACTTTGTTTTCCTACTACAGAGTGTCTCGCGTGTCATATTCCAACAGAAGTCTGCCAACATATTCACACTCCATTTACCACTATAGCGCCTCTACATGGTAGCTATTTGCTGGTGAAACCTTTACCCGTGTTCGTCAGAAACCTCCCCCAAGCTGTACATTTCAGGGAAGAAGTCCAGGTGGCAATGCAGGACATATTACATCCCACGTTACGAAATGAAGTAATTAACCTGCCCACAATGTCTTTGTAATCAGGTGACTTATGATTCCCTAGAAAGTTACTGCACACTTCTCGATAGGACTCCCAAGCCTCACTTTTCACTTCATTAAGCTTAGAAGAAAATGTAGTATCCTTAAAAACGTCGCTGATTTGAGGTCCCGTAAAAATATCTCCTTTCACCTTGGCCTCGCTGACTCTTGGGAATAGTTTTCTGAGATGATTAAATGTTTCGTCTTCCCGGTTCAGGGTCTTGACGAAGACCTTCATCAGCCCTAATTTGATATGAATGGGTGGTTAGAATATTTTCTTTGGATCCACAAGATGTTCATTAGCCACGTCCATTTCCCCTGGGACCAGTAGCTTCCTTGGCGGCCATTTTGTGATGGTGTACTGATCTTTGGCTCGACTATCCCAACGACACAAGAAGCAGCAGTGATTTGTCAAACCTCCTAAACCAGTGAGGATGGCAATAACCTTAAGGTCAGCGCATGCAGACCACTGGAACTGTTCGTACTTTACTTTCTGCAATAGGTTTCGTATGTTCTCGTATGTTTCTTTCATATGTACAGCATGAGCAATAGGGATGGCTGACTTTTCATTGCCATTGTGTAGTAACACTGCCTTGAGACTTATCCTAGAGGAATCTACGAATAGCCTCCAATCTTCAGTGTTGTAGTTTAACTTCAGTTGTCCCATAAGCGATGGAATGTCACTGCAATATACCAAATCACCATCCTTTGTAAAATTAGGAACTAGGCTCACCTCTCTTTTCTTATACAACGATATATTCACATCTTGGTTTAGTAGATTCCATTGTTGAAGTCGTGATGCAAGCAACAGGGCCTTAGACTTGGGAAGGTTTAAGTCTCTGATCAGATCATTCAGCTCTTCCTGATTTATCACATGTGGTTCATTAGTGTCAGGCACTGGAACGTAATTGGGATCTGACTGTGTACTCAAAGATTGTGCAACATCCTCACATGCAGCAGGTTCTTCATCGGATGAAACACTGCACAGGGTGCATGAGTCTGGTGGTATGGGTACAGGCAGACAAACATCATGTTTCACAGGTCTCCTCGCGGAATCCAAGTTAGGATACTGTATTTTATGCTTCATATTTTTTGAGAAACCTTTTATATTAGTTAGGCAGAAGTAACAGTCTGAAACATGATCACGGGGCTCGCGCCAAACCATAGGTACGGCGAACGGCATCGATTTATGTGTACCTTTCAACCATCCTGTGAGAGTACGCGCACACGAGTTACAACTTTGTTTCGGAGCCCAAACGTGATCCTGGTTGCCGATTTTACACCCGAAGTACAGATGGTAGGCTGTCTTCAGGAACGGTGACAATGGCCTACTTTGTCCCTTGAAAATCACTTCCCCACATATGTAGCAGAATGAATCTGTTGAATTGTTGCAAGTCCTCAGCATGTTCGTTTAACACAAACGTCAATATTTCACGCAGAAATAATTTTCACCTACGGTATACACAGACACAGCGTAACACCACCTTCTAACACGAAGATCAACTCGAAACTGAAATACGAGGGCTGCTATATATATTTCTGGCCTAATAATGAAAATACGAATATTTATCAACGAAAATGGTTTTATTGTTTTTCAAAATATTCTCCATCAAGATTTATACACTTTTGCATGCGCTCAAACCAATTTTCGAAGCACTTTTTCCACTCCGATTGAGACACCTCCAAAACATGGTTTTTGAATGCTTCAACAGCATTTTCTGGCGACGAAAATCGTTGACCACGCATTTTTTTCTTGATGTGTGGGAATAAAAAGAAGTCATTGGGTGCCAAGTCAGGGCTGTACGGCGGATGACCCATCACTTCGACGTTTTGGCCGGTCAAAAATGCGCTGGTTTGAGCCGATGTGTGAGAGCTCGCATTGTCATGGTGCACAATGATTCGTCTTCTCTTGTTCATTTTTCGAATTTCTCCGAAGACTTCAGGCAAACAAATGGTGGTGTACCACTCAGAATTGACCGTCCTACGTTGCTCAAGCGGAACAGTCGCCACATGACCAGTTATGCCGAAGAAACAGGCGACCATTTGCTTCGAAGTGCTTCTTCCACGAACAACTTTCGTTGGATTTGGCTCGTCTTGGAAGACCCACACGGTCGATTGCTGTTTTGTTTCGGGCTCATACGCATAGATCCATGATTCGTCACCTGTGACGATCTTATAAACGTCTTTTGAAGCACCGCGATCGTATTTTTTCAGCATTTCTTTACACCAATCCACACGAGCTTTCTTTTGAGCGATTGTCAAATTGTGCGGGATCCAACGAGAACAAACCTTTTTTACGGCCAGGTGTTCATGCAATATCGAATGTATGCTGGTGGAAGAAATGCCTAGGCATGCCTCTATCTCACGGTAAGTCACATGACGGTCTTGCATTATCAGTTCACGTACGGCATCGATGTTTTCTGGCACAACGGCTGTTTTTGGACGACCTTCACGGAATTCGTCTTTGAGCGAGCGTCGGCCACGATTGAATTCGTTGTACCAGTTTTTCACAGTGCTATAGGATGGTGCTTCGTCGCCATACAAAGATTTAAGTTCATCGATGCACTCTTGTCGTGATAATCCACGTCGAAAGTTGTGAAAAATGATCGCACGAAAATGTTCACGAGTTAATTCCATTTTTTTGCCAAGTTGATTTCTTCAAGTACCTGTAAAAGAAAAAAAAATTGTCGTAAGTCAAAAAGTTCTGAGTACATTTATGCTACAAAATGTCAAACTTTCCAATGGAAATGTCAGATTGCACCTGGCAACACTTAGTGTTGCCTAGGCCAGAAATATATATAGCAACCCACGTATTTGTTTCACTCGACAACGTGGTGTATATCTTGGCGCCTGTTTTCAACAATCTGTCTGTCGTCTAGACAAAAGGGAGCCGACGAATGATCGCAAGTTGATTATGAAACCTTTCTCCGTCAATAACGCCTAGGTTTTAGTGTATGCAGTGTGGAAGGACAATAAATCTTTGCAACCCAAGGGAGGGTACGTTTCCGGGGGGTCGTGAGCAAGAGAAAAGAATGTTCATGGGATATAGCCTAGTAAAAGTTCTTGGATTAAGATAAAAATTGAGAATTATGCACTCCAAACACGGAAAACACATATTAAATACGAAAAATAGATTTTTCTGTCAATTATGGAAACAGCACCCCGCCATAAAAAAACTTAAGTGCTGGAACTTTCTCGATGAGGTATTCGTAATCAGCGTCTTGAAATCTATCCGGTACACCCTTTCACCCTCGTGGGAGGATTTTCATGCCGACCAGTGTAATTTATTCTAATTGTAACTGTATCTAAAACAAATAGCAATTACATAACATTATGTAGGGTTGCCTATTTCAAAAATGAAAATCCGGGCCACTAGTAAATTACGAGAATCTTTGAAATGCTTAAAATGAAAACAAATTTTCTTGAATGTTCAGCGGAAAATTAGCAACAATATCGGTCAGGGATTATTGATTAAAATATTTCAGAAGCAAGATGCAGATTGAAACGGAGTACTAAAGATAACAATAAGATTGAGCAGTAAAACCTTTCGCCCCTGGCTCAATGAAACGAATGATTCGTTCAATGCCAAAGTAGTTAAATCGTGAACGTAATTAAATCCGTGTTTTACATATTCAAGTTTTTTTTTTTTTTCAACTCTTGAATTGCAATACTCAGAAGTTGAAGATAATACCTAATCCTGTGAGAAAAGCAAACTATAATATTCCCTTCTTTTCTTTTTCGCTGAAATCCGGAACATTTAAGTCTCCCGAGAAATATTTTCGGGACGCCGGGACGCAGATCTCAATTCTGTGACGGTCGCGGATTTTCAGGGACGAATGGCAACCCTACATTATATAATGATAATAACATATAACTCTAAGAGTAAATGCAACAATTAGTATGAATAAATAGACGTTTTGTAGTACATGTAATTTTATTGAAATCATATCAGGTAAAACCTGAGATTAATGATTCATATCTAATATAAATAAAATAAAGAGTTTGTGTGTATATGTGTGTCTGTCTGTCTGTCTCTGTGTCTGTGTCTGTGAGTGGCCTGAGAACCAGACGAGTAGGCCGAGAGTTACCAAATTTTGGTCATGGATAACATGGTCAAGGTCTCAGACCAAGGGAAGCGTTTTTGTTTCACGAACCAGGGGCTTTCAGGGGGGCGTTTACCTGGACATGTAAAAATAGTAGAAAATGACCGATATTAGTGCCGAATTCATAGTTTTCACGATCGCTGAGATCAATGGTGAAACTCTGATCGCATTAGCTTCCAAACTCACCCTATTCCGCCCCGGGTCGGGGGTCACCGGGGGGATACCGAGACATGTAAAAGTAATCCAAAATGACCGATATTAGTGTCAAATCCGTAGTTTTCGCGGTCACTGAAATGAATAGTGATACTCCCACAGATGTTGACTTCCTAATATAGTCCTCATGCGAAGAATGGGTCATATACAACCATATATATATATATATATATATATATATATATATATATATATATATATATATATATATATATATATATATATATATATATATATATATATATATAGATAGATAGATAGATAGATAGATAGATAGATAGATAGATAGATAGATAGATAACTAATATTGACTAATAAATACATAAACACGTCTAAGACAATCAATATATATACAACAACCGTAATAGATATGGTTTTAAATCTATACTTTAAGCTTTTTAAACAACCTATTCCACTGTTGGTCGATGATCAGTCCTGAGTTTCAGTTCATTGCTTGATTACCCTCCATTTCTAAAAACCGTGCCTCCTTCCATTTCTTAACTATGCTTCTTTCTTCTTGGCTTAGAATTTTTACTTCATTCCAATTAACTGGATGTCCCGTGTCCCTTACGTGTTTGTAGACCGCATTTTTGTCCCTCTCTAGAATAACGTCATCCTTATGTTTTTTTATACGCTCTCTTAGTCTGTTTCCAGTTTTCTTTTTTACTTCATCCCTCCATTCATTCTTGTTTACAATTTCTTTCCACCAAGTTTGGTACATTTAATGATAGCTCTAAATTACTAGTACTCATTTTCTAAGGTAAACATAATACACACGCTGTTTGCTGTTTGATATCTGAAATACAGTCACATACACACACACACACACACATATATATATATATATATATATATACATTCTCCCCCTTATATACACGCACACATACAATCATTCCATATGCAATAAAGATACATAAAAAGATTCTATACTTTTTCAGTATTCACTAATTGAAACAAACATGGGGCTACCAGACACAAAAATGAAATATTTCAAAGTTTTTTCATAGAATGGTACAGAATAAACTGGCAGATCTTCTTAAGCGTCTTTTTACCGTTAGGTATGTGCCCTTTATTGGAGTTAATTTTTCATTTATGCATTTTGTATACTTTCAGTTATGTTATAGTTATTTTAAAAACATATACAATATTTGCTCGTTTTACTTACTCTCAATAAGATCCTCTGATTTTAATATTGTTATGATTTTTTAATAATCTAAATTATTCATATTTCTTTGTACAACGCAAGTTCTTATCCGTTGTATTTTTTTAATCTATAGTGTAAATTGAACACTATTTTTTCGGTTTTCGTTGGTCGTGTCCAGTTAACTACAATATATGTATTTCACTCTATTATTGATTCTTTTATGTAGTGCGTTTTATAAACCGCCAGAAGCGGTGTACGGTACCAGTTTACTGTGAAATTCGTGGAAATGTGATTTATTTATCATTGAATTGAGAAGAATAAGTGCACAATGGTCTTCAGTTATGTAATCTCTTGTAATGTCTTCAGATAGGAATTCTCTGTTTCAAACTTCTTATTCACGTGGAGATTAAAATCGCCGCTTGGTCGTACGGACCGGAAAGATATTTCAGTTTTGTACCCTTAAACCACATTCCCAAAACACCCTCTAAAATCTTATTAATTTTCTTTTCAGATTCTTATATCATCTGCAAACTCTATAACCTAACCATTCTACCTCCTTCCAAAATACAATCTTCATTATGCATTCTCTTCCTGACTACCTCTTCTAGACATAGCAATTTAAATAACGTTATTGTCAGACAATATTTCTGTAGAACTCTCTTCCAATTGCACTCTCCTCGGTAGTTTCTTCACCCCGTTCTAACACTTTTCGTTCATATATAAATTCCATATGATCTCTCCATTCTAACTTAACCTTCTTAAAAACTAACTAACTAACTAACTAACTCTATGGCCTATGGAACCTGGAGGTTCAATTCCGCGTTCACAAAAGCTCTCCACTGACTTCTATCCTTAGCTAACTGCATCCAGTTTCTACTTTGTATTCCTATCTCTGCGAGATCCATCTTAATATTGTCCTCCCATCTGTGCCTAGGTCTTCCTAATGGTCGTTTTCCGATTGGTCTTCCAGTCAAGACTTTGAAAGCGTTTCTACTTTTTTCCATTCTAGCTGCATGACCCGTCCACCTAAGCCTCCTAGACTTCACGACCCTGACAATGTTGGATAAACCATATAAATTATGTAGTTCCTCGTTATGAAGTTTCCGCCATTCCTCATTCCCGTTCCTCTTGGGTCCGAATATTCGTCTCAGGATCTTGTTCTCAAATACTTTTAGTCTGTGCTCTTCCCTCAGAGTAAGTGTCCATGTTTCGCAGCCATACAAAACAACATGCATAATTACCGTTTTGTATATTTTAAGCTTCAAATTCCTCGACAGAATTCGCGACGAAAAGAGATTTTGAACCGAATAGTAGCACGAATTCCCTGCTTTTAGTGGACATTTAATTTCTTCGTGAATAGGATTTTCCTCTGTTAATAGTGATCCTAGATATTTGAAACTATCCACTTTATCAAAAGTACTATTTAATTTTTTAACGCATCCATAATTTGCTGTATGCCGGTCCCGACGTACTTCCATGTATTTAGTTTTATCTGCATTTATTTCTAAACCCATGTCCCTGCAAGCGTTTAATAAGATCTCTGCATTTCTTTCTATTGTTCTCCTATCATCACCTATTAAATTTACATCATCAGCATATGCTATAACCTGGTGAATACCGTTCAACTCTAGGCCCTGGTTACTATCTTTGATTTTCCTTAGGCTATAGCGTATTCCAGAACGAAGTTAAATAATAATGGCGACAACGCATCTCCTTGTTTCAGGCCATTTTCGACGTGAAAGCTCGTGGACAAAAATTTTCCTACCCGGACTTTACTTTGGGATTCATTTAAACATATCTTAATTAATCTAATTAGCTTTCTCGGTATTCCGAGTTCTGTAAGAACGTTGTATAATGTTTCTCTCCTAACCGAGTCGTACGCCTTTCTAAAATCAATAAATAGTTGATGTACCGGGGTATTGTATTCCCACTTTTTTTCGAGTATTTGGCGAATGGTAAATATTTGGTCGATAGTTGATCGATTTCGTCTAAATCCACATTGATAATCTCCAATAATTTCATCTGCGTATGGGGTCAGTCTTGCTAATAGAATATTTGAAGGGATTTTATAGGATGTTGACAGAAGAGAAATGCCTCGATAATTATTACAGTCAGTTTTGTCGCCTTTCTTGTGAATTGGAACAATGATTGATTCTTTCCACTCTTGTGGCAATTCTTCCTTGTTCCAGATAAGAAGAATGAGTTTGTGTATCTTGTTCCACAATTTTTCGCCTACAGCTAAAATTAACTCAGCCGGAATTTCATCTACACCCGGAGATTTGTGTTTCTTTAATTTCTTTATAGCAGTTTCTACTTCCATTCGGTTGGGTTCTGGAATATACGCTTCTGCGGTGTGTATCTCCTTTTCTCCACGCACCCTAGTTTTCGGTTGCGTGTTAAGCAAATCGTCAAAGAAATCCTTCCATCTATTTAAGATGCTATCCGTGTCAGTGAGAACTGTAACATTCTTTAAAACTCCCATAATAATTTTCTAACTCGTCTGGTTCATCGAGATAATATAACGACCTAGAGGTGCCCTAATGCAAGATCTTTGAAGGTATCGAACTCGCATATATCGAATTGATCCGCCATATTGTGTATGGAAAAAGAGATGTTTTCACGTAAAGCTCAATAATAATTTATTTTTCTGTTATTTGTTCATTGTTTATGTTCCGAAGAGAAATTTAGGGCGAATGAAATCATCTTTCTTTGGAATTTCATAATATTTCAAAATTAAATCATTTTCTTCCTTCCTTTAATTTTTAAATCGATAATGAAACGTGGTTGTGTACTTGTAATAATATTGGCTGAATAGACATATGCCTTGTATTTACACTGTCGAAAGGCTCGTAAAGACTATTACCTAGAGAATTGTCAAACTATTATTAAGTTTGCTCATTTATTAAACTGTATGTTTATGTATTGTTAGTAATTTTGCCAAAATTATGTAACCTACAAGTGTTCTGTGACACCTTGACAAGGCAACTGTATGGTTGTGGAGGGAGAAGGAACACTTTGCCTACATTAAAAATTGCCAATGATGTCAAGTACTGCATAAAATAATCCTCAGTCACTGTTTAAAGGAACAATAGCCCTATCTCTTATACAAGTCGCATGTTATTTATCGATATTCTGTACAAAGAAGTATATTTGCAAATGGGTTCACGTTTACTTTAGCAGATGATTCTACCAAATTGAAAATTTATATTGACATTACTCAAGCAGACGGTTCTACCAAATTTTGACACATTTCTTACATTTTCAGGGTAGGTTAAAGCTTTGTATTTCTTTACCAGAGCATGCATTAAATGAGCAGCACCATTACTACTTCAGTGGTGCCCACCCCCCCTTATGTCCATGACGCACCCCCTCCCTCTCAATTGTCTACCCGTAAGTGTTCTTCCATGGAAAAAAAATTCTTTTCGATTAATTTTTACACTCCCTGCAACATATTTATACAGATTTTACCCCCCCCCCAAATATTTCAATGACGCACTTTGCGTCATAGCCTCCCCTTGTGGGCACCCCTGACTACTTCCAGATTGACTTTAGGACGGCTCTGTATAATTCGGAGTGGACTATGGCATAAACATTATAGTGCATAAAACAGGAACAAGTTTGTTCTAGGTGGCCACTGAAAAGAACAAGTGCTATGCAACCAAGTCCTAGCAGGAGCGCAGCAGGGGGCCCGAACGGTATGCGATGTGGTGCGTGCGTAGGGAGCAGGTGCGTCAGTGGCGGAGGGTATATGCATAAACAGGGATAATGGAAGAGCACACACATACAATACTTTCACTATCACTCAAAATTCATTTCAATACGCTGTGCACTGACAGTAATTACTTATATTCACACTTCCATTCCTTCGCGAAAAATATTTCACATTGTATTTTACCTATAAATTTTCATAGTACACATATGGTGGGCTAGTTAAGTATTATATGTGTAAATGTGCTCTTCCACTATCCTCATTTATGCGTATACCCTCCGTCGCTAACGCGCCTTCTCCCTACTGGCACACTCCCTGGCTTCCGCTCGGGCCTCCTGCTGAGCTTCTGGCCTGACTCGGTTACATAGCATTCGTGCTTTTTGGTGGCCACCTACCACAAGTTCGTGTTTTATGCACTCTAATTGTTACGCCATAATTGCCCAATGTGTTTATACAGAGCCCTCCTGAAGTCAATCTGCTAATAGTAATGGAGCTCCTCATTTAGTGCATGCTCTGCTAAAAGGAATACAAAGCTCTAACCTAACCTGAAAATGTAAGAAATGTGTCAAAATTTGATAAAAACCGTCTGCTTGAGTAATGCCAATATAAATTTTCAAATTGGTAAAACCGTCTGCTAAAGTGCATGTCCATATTTCATAACAAACATAGTTTAATTTTATTCTACTCTTGTATCCATTCACGCACTAATGGATACAAAACCGATAATCGAATTGGACACACTAACGCCATTTTGGTTATATGATGCTTTTATACAAATGGAGCTCTGATATGTGCGTTTTGTTCGTTTACATATATCAGCTGACTGAAACTTGCGGAATACGCCATATTACATATTGAAATCTCGAATCGAACGCTACAATCGAGACCACACTCGAATCAACAATGCGACATTGGGGAGGGTACCGCTAGGACTATAGATTAACTCAATGGTCTGGTCCAATGCCTCTTCGACATCAATAAACGCAGCATAAATTATTTTCCCTTTTCTATAAATCTTTCACTGATTACTCGTAATGCCAGTGGTTCCCAACCTGGAGGTGTGATTTCTGGAGGGAGCGTGGAAGAGCAAGGAGGATGCTAGCTTTGACAGAAAAAAATGTGAAATTATGAATAAAACAAATTAAACTAAATAATTATGCAAATTATCTTTTTATACAAAATATTAAAAATAAGTACAAAATGCTACTTCAGTAAGATGGACTTCAAAAACTTATCAAGTAAGGGGAAAGGAAAATCTCAGTATGATGATTGAAATTGTTTTTCCTTCACACGTTTCCTAATATTCAGTGATAAGTTCGACAAAGCACAAATGAGATCACTTTTTACTTACAAACGGTTGCTATATTCTGATTTTATTGTGGTCAACGTCGAAAATCCTTATTCACAGAAATAAGTTGTCGAGAATTGAACA
The DNA here is from genome assembly GCF_964235325.1 of Thermobia domestica. NCBI lineage: Eukaryota > Metazoa > Arthropoda > Insecta > Zygentoma > Lepismatidae > Thermobia > Thermobia domestica. The sequence continues at coordinate 162,714 of NW_027656041.1, forward strand.
ATAACTTTTAAGGGTTGTTTTGTTACTCGTGGTTGGTAAACAGGTAGGAGACAAACGTAAAATTCTTTTGAAGACGTTGACTGAAATAGTTTTCTTTTTGGCACCTGACTTGCACTTCAATTTAATTGTTTCCTCCTGTTTTTCATGAGGAAGTAACTCCACATCAATAGTGAAAGGTATTCTTGCTAATATGCACTGCCAGTCTTCTTCACACAAACCAGGAAAATATCGCTTGAAGTCATAATGGCCTGAGTCTAAGTGTGAGTTGATATTGCCTCTTCACATTTAAATCACATTTTTTTAGTGTCAAGAAGTTAATTTTTGGAGAAAAGTAATTACGAATGTAAAATTATAGAACATTGTAATTATAAATAATTTATTGTGAAAATTTGTTTTTTTTTATTCGTGGTAAATTTCATGGTATTCATTACAATACACATTAAAAGAAAAAGTAGTAAATCATACAACATTATCTTACGCGTCAGAATATCTTGGTACAGGTCTCTCGATTCCCTAACGAATTTTTAGGTATTTAGTATATCACACGAAAATATAACAATTAAAACTGCATATTAGTTACCAACAACAAAGCAAGTATATATAAAACAACGAAATATGTTATATAACTGGGGCGGATGAGAGCTGTAGTACAGATGTCCTGCATATAAAGTTAATAACCCTGAGTGCTAATCGGTGTCAGTGGTCCGACACTGCCGCCCCAAACATTTTCATTCCCGCAATGAAGTGAATCTTCTTAATTTTATTCTATATAACATACAGTTTCTGCTTAACAAACAACACTTAAAAAAATTATCAATATTTTGTATTTTTGAATGGCATTCAATAAAGAATCAAAGGTCATAGGTTCGAATCCCTCTGAGGTAAGATTAATTTTTACTATTATTTATTATTGATTTTGTAAAGAGAACGCAATTTATTTATTTACAAATACAGAGAATATTATTAAAATAATTATCCTAATTTATTTGAAACTTATAATAAATCTTTTTTATGCGTCGATAAGTTTGGTTGGCGCCTAATAGGTGGATATAGAGTAATAGACTTCAGTGGGAAACACATAAGTCACGTATGTAATTAACATAATGAAATAATATGACAATTTAATGTCTAACTTTTTTTTGTTGTTCGAATGACATTATTGATAGAGTGAATGGTTACTACAAAATTAGTAAAATGAGGATAGTAGGAAAACCAAGATAAAAACTACGGGACACAATTTGTTCACTATTCGCTCTCTCATTTGGCTATGGATCAAAACAATCTTACTTATCAAAAGTTCGTCTCTTCTAACAGGGACACATTGATCTACAACTATAATCATCGTCGATATCATTTCTGTACAGAAAAGAATAAAATATTTGCTTCTGAATGTCCGAATGCTGAAGTGTTATGGAAGAACATTTTTGGAATGTGTTTATGAACAACAGGTTTTAAATTTTTAGTTATCATTTGGCTTTCTTCTAGCGGCGGCGAAGTATAATTAGTTTACAGTTGTTTCTCGAGTACAGTTTTGTTTTGAAATCACAGTTGTTCATTGGACGTCTTAAGAGTAGATACAATAAGAATAGGCATAATAGTTTGTAGTAGTATGGTTGTGCACTCATTAGTATAACTTCAATTCCGTGAGAAAATTCCAATAACAATGCACGTATAGATTTGAAAGTAGAAAGGAGAGTTTTAAGTGATGCATGAACATTTTACGGCTTATATTTAGAGATGCAAGGGCTCGGAAAAAAACCGGCTTTTTTGGAAAAAAACTCGGTTTTTTCTGCTTTGCTTTTTTGCTTGGGAAATTTTGGGCTTTTTTCAAAATACTGCTTTAAATTGATAAAACAGACTGTGTATCGCTTCTCTATAACACAAAAAATCATTTAATTAGTGGTTGATGCTGATAATAATATAAAACATGGAAAATAAACTATGAATTTCGAAAAAATATTTCAAACAATTTTTCTTCAACATTCTTTGTATTATGAATTCCACAGGATTAACCAATGTATATAATAAGAATTTTTTAACCTCCTATATACAAAAGTAATCAGAGTTGGCAAGAACCGTGGTTGTTTTTGAAAATGCCAAAAACCCGTTTTTTGGGGGATGTTTAAACCAGGCTTTTTTGGTTTAAACCAGGCTTTTTTGACTTAGATTTTTTGCTTTATATATTTATATTACATATTCACAGAAATAAGCTTGTTTCGCCTTGATGTTATTATGCAACAATGGGGTTATGCCGGAAGAACTCCCATAAGCTTAAAGACGTGCGGTCAGTAAATTTCTTAAGTTGAGAATCTCCCGCCCTAGCCATTGGGATTTTCCCGTCATTACTTGAAATGTAAGACAATAACGGGAAAATCCTGTTATTGCTTTGCATGTAAAATTTAAAGGTCAACGTACCATAATCAGTACGCTAAAACTGAGGTATTAAATTACAAATTTACTACCGGTACGTAGATATCATTGAAAGTCCAATCCAAGCTAATGTTGGAGGCAATCGAAAAATTTTGCCAATTTCTATCAATATATTTAAGCAATATTGGCTTCTTTATAAAACAACACGCATTTAGGCATGCAGAAATATAAAATTTGGTTTGTTTCGTATATTTAGGCTTAACATCCTTACGAAATACCGAGGTTATCAAGGAGAAGACTTTCGCTTAAACTGACATCCGAACTGCTACTTGGGTTACGCATGAAAGAAGGTTTGTGGGTCGACCGAGAATTGAACATGGGACACCTTGATTAAAAGGTGAAAGGGAAATAAAACTATTGCAGTTGGTTTGATATCTGGAAACGTCACCATGAAGTTCACACGATTCGCATTTTTCATTCTTTTTATTTTTGTGGTTTAAACCAGTTGTTAAAAAAAAAGTTGGTGTAAACCAGCCAACCCTAAAAGTAAACACTTCTTTATAAAGAACACAAATAACTAGCAAAATAGTATGTAGTATTTTTACTTCAAAATATTCCATACCCTCTTTTTGAAACAAAATAAAATTAAAATAAAACATAAGAGAAATACTTAGATTTATATGATACACTTAAAGGCTGCACATCTAGAGCTTTTGGTTCTGTATATTTTTGAAATTCTACAGTTAAGTTTTATAGAACCACCATCACAGTTTACCCAATCCTCAAGTTCTGAATTCCGTAGTCCCCCCTCCCCCCCCAAAAAGACTACGGAATTTAAGTTAAGCTAAATACAACTGCACAACAAACATGACTGAGTGATTAGCTTTTGAGCTTCTATCGGGAAGTCCGGGATTCAACCAGCATTCGACCATTCTGACAAAGCTTTTCTTCATTCCATCTGTGAATGTAGAAATAGTGCGTGTACTGTGAGTTGGCCAACTTCCTTTCTTATTGTTTTTAAATCGTTATTATTACTAATTACCAGCAGTGACGGTTTTGCGAAGGTTAGGGGGCGGTCTTTCGGACTGAAGCCCTTTCCCCAAAGTTACGGAATGTCTGCAACAAACGAAATATCTATTATTTATGCATTTACTCATAAACTTTAAGCTCCCGTCAAATAAAAATTACGAATGTTTTAAAAAACTTAAACATTAGTAAGAAACCCTTCCCAAAATACTTTTCTAAATCCGCCACTGATTCTCAGTATAAAATGATTTTTAAAGTTGTATCCGGAAGATTATTGCTAAACATATAAACGAAACGAAATATTAGTTATGCCTGTACTCAAACTTCAAGCACTTCCCAAATAAAATTAGGACTTTTTAGGAAACGAAACAATCAGAAAAACCCCTCCTAAAGTACTTTTCTAAATCCGCTACTGATTATTTGTATAAATTGGTATTCAAGGTTGTGTCCGGAAAATTATTGCTAAATTACTTCACAGCTACAGTATAACAGATATATGTGGAAGTACGGTTTGACGGATATATTGAAAAACGTACGCTTTGACGGATAAATAGAAAAACGGGCAAGTTTAACTTTTGCGCTAGAAGCTAGAGTACTAAAAGCTCTTAGAAATGAAACACGGATGACAAACTAAAGAAGAAGAAAAATGTCGATAACTCAAAAGTTAAAATAAAGTTAAATAGCCTCTAAATTTACCCTCAAATACTACATTCTTCATGTTAGCTTTAATTCGTAAAACATGTGCTCCATCCATCTTGATGGTGAATTTCAGAGCGAAATATCACATTCAGGTCATGAAATTCTTATCTAACTATAGAATATACTATAAGAAAGCTATTTAGATAGAAAAATCATGAAGTTGAAAAAAGCCAAAATTTCCAAAATTCTCGTTTTTTTCCCAAAAAAGCCGGTTTTTTATGTGAAAAAAACCATCGATTCAAAAAAGCCGGCTTTTTTTGCATCTCTACTTATATTTTTCCTCATTTGTAAATGTTATGTTGGAGCGAATGAAATATCGCTTAGAAGTGTGGTGGAAAACTCCCTCAGGAACGCAACATAGGAATAGACTAAGATCATATTCTTTACGTCAAAACCTCAATACACGTCCAGCATACAGGCTGACATACACAGACATTCAGGAGACAGTGCATTATTAAATGAACAGAGTCATATGAAAGTGCACCATGGAGAAAACACAATTGCAAATAATTGTTCTTTACGACTTCAAACTGGGACATTCTGCACAGCAAGCTGCACAAAAGTTAACAGTGACTTTCGTCCAGAAATTGCGAGTGAATGCACTATTCGGCGATAGTTAATTAAGTTTCGTTCCCGTGACACAGTATTGCAAACTGAGCCACCTGATAAGCGACCAATATCAGACCTCCGCAGCAACAAAATAGAAGCACAGTAGACCCACTTGTTCCTGCAAGTTAGACGTACACTATACCACTGTCGTTCACTGGATCTATGCAATCAGTAATGTGAAGAAATTGGACTAATGGACACACACGAGCTGACAGCTGCCAACAAAAGTCGCTGCCTGGACGTGTACAGTTCTTTTAAGTGTATGGAACAACTGGGAAAGATTCCTCCGTCACCTTTGACGAAAAATAGATCTGCTAAACAATCGTACACGATCAGGGCAGTGGTTTTGAGTTGAGTTGATTTTGAGTTTAACGTTCCTTTTCACTAGCGAGGCTATATGAGACGTGAACCTACTGATTAACGTGGAATCCGAACCACATGAGCTCCCTCCGGGAATCGAACCCGGACCTCTCACGCCAAAGGCGGGCAGTGGTTTTATAATTTCAACACAGCTAGAGCCAATTTGGTTGAAACTTACTACGTAGGTTCTAATGTTGCCAACTCTGAACGACAAATTTACCGGCAGCCACTCATATTGCTGAAAATAGATGAAGAATAATTGTCTTCTAAACCTTGAAATATATGGTTGAGCTTGACAAAAACACCGGTCGGCCGACAAAATACCGGCCAGTTTTCAACCCTAGTAAGTTCGTTTCATGTTGCTACAGATATGTTTACACTTTCTACCCAAAACCCTTCATTTTTAAGTACTTTAAACAACCGAGGAAATTGGTTGAAAATATTTTTGCCAATTTTCACAGTAACTAATAGCCTAAACATAGGTTAATAGAGCAAAGTATGGCTTAACGGAATGCTGCTCGGTTATTAGTAATACAGAGGATTTTTTTTTTTTGGAAAGGGTATTTTTAACAGAAATTCTATTACTAACCCTCCACTCCAAAAGAAACCGAACGTTTTAAAAAAACAAAAAAGCAATGTACATTTTGGAACAAATAATTTTTATTAATCAATGTATTCCCCTTCTGCATTGATACACATATTTGCACGCTCCAACAAGTTGTCAAACGACTTCTCCATGTCCTTTATTGGAATGGTCTTTAGGACGGCGGTCGTCGCCTTCTCAATGGCATCAATCGATGCGTGCCACTTTCCTTTCATCGCCAAATGCAGTTTCGGGAACAGATAGAAATCGCACGGAGCGAGATCTGGTGAATAGGGCGGATGATGCAACCGAATAATGTGATTTTTGACCAAAAATTCAGTTACAAGCCGCGAACGATGTGATGGTGCATTATCGTCCAAAAGAGTCCAACTGCCGATTTCGCGATATTCGGGCCGAATACGACGAATTCTTGCCAGCAAACGCTTCATGACGCCCAAGTAAAACTCTCCAGTGACTGTCTGGCCGGGCTGAACAAATCCTTTGTGGATAATTCCTTTTGAATCGTAAAAACAAATCAGCATCACCTTAACTTTCGACTTCACCAAGCGACTTTTTTTGGGTGTATTCAAAACACCACGTCTCGTCACCAGTTACAATCGATTCCAAGAAGTTTCGATCCTGCCGAGCACTTTTAACGATGTCTTTGCAATGCGCAATTCAATCAACTTTTTGGTCTTCGGTGAGTTTGTGTGATACAAACGGCAAATTAACCTTCTTAAGGCCCAAAACTTCGGTCAAAATGCGGTATGCGGTTGTTTGAGGAATGCCTAATTCCATTTCAATAACTTTCACCGACGATTTTTTGTTATGTTTGATGAATTCGCGCACTTTTTTTATGTTTTCTTCCGATAATCCGGTTCTGGGACGGCCTGATCTTTCGTCATCATCCAGCGTCTCTCTACCCGATTTGAATCGCCTGAATCACTCGTAAACTTGCGTACGGGATAGACACCCATCACCATATGCATTTTGTAGCATTTGGTGCGTTTCACTAAAAGTTTTACCCAGTTTAACACGAAACTCAATTGCAGCTCGTTGTTTGAAACTCATTTTCCGACCGACGTACACAACACACTGACAGTTGAAACGCAATAGCTTTGTTGCCGTGCATCCAAATGTCATGACATTTATACCAGTTGTCAATGAGGGACCACGCCATCTACCGGTAAAATATTACAACAGATGGCACTAGTGGTACTATTTGTTTTCAAAAGTTCGGTTTCTTTTGGAATGGAGGGTGTATAAAGGTAACCAAGAAAGTTCTGTCGTTTTCTCACCCACCACCTTCAAACATCGATATATCACCTAAGACGTACCTGGAAGATCAAAAATAGTTCCCATCAGCATAGACGACTTTCTGCCAACGTTCTGGAAGGCCATAAATTCCATCGCAGTAAAACTTGGTGGGCCGTGAAGCGAAGAAGTTATCAAGTGTATTTTCCACTTCTACTAGGAATTTGAACTGGCATCCTCTAAGGTGATTGTCCAAGAAGTAGAACAAGTGTTAATCGGATGGTACAATGCTCGGGGACTATGGCGGATGCAATGGCGTTTTCCATCCAAAGCCTAGAATGGTGTTCCGTATCATCCAAGCAACTTGCTCTTCGCGTTGTCTTGTAACAGAAAGACCCCTTTGCGATTCAGAAATGTTGGTTTCAGAGTTTTGAGTTTTTCTTGAACGCGGTTCAACTGCTGACAGTACACAGTTGCATTGATGCTCTGACCAGCTGATAGCAGTTCCCGATGCACGATGCCTCTATCAGTCCACCAAACACACAGGAGGACCTTCTTCTGGTGCACTACTGGTTTCGGCTGTTTTGGAACAGGTTCATGGGATGCTAACAAATGATAACGGCGCCGTGGGAGCTTCGTACTGTATCCACTTCTCATCACAGGCCAATACCTGTCCAGAAATGTCTTCTTCCTCATACGAGACAGCAAACAAACACAAGTGTCTGCTCGCGTTACCTTCTGTCCCGGAGTTATTTCATGCGGGAACTATCAACCCAACTTGTAGTGCTTCCCAAGTTGATGGAGGAGCTGTCGAATGGTTTCTCTACTCACACTAAATTGTAGTCCCAGTTCCTCACATATCTGGATACTGTTTGTCTCAACTGCTGCCTGAAGTTTTTTTTTTTTTTTTAACATTTTATTAATGTAAATGGACCGTGAAGAAAGACCTAAAGCTAATATTCAAAAATCAGATCACTAGCAAAAGCATTATGGGAAAGGAGATTTTAGTAGTGTCTCCTTTTTATCCTTTTCATGCTTCTGCATGTGAAACCCTGAAGTCTTTTCTCATTGCTTTTACGTATTTCTGTTCAATAGAGTCTGGTACTTTACACGACATATTTTATTAATCTTTTTCCTAACTCTTTATTAAACCACCCACAAAATACACTTTTCTTCTTCCTAAATATATCTTTCGCTTTTCTTATTCTTTCTTTTATTTCACATTCGCACTTCATGTCTAATAATACTTTCCACATATTGAAACCAGTCACCATTCCATTTTCACCCTTATTTCTTCCATATTTAATACCAACCACTTCGTTCCTCTTACTCTGCCCTTTGTCTGTCTAGCATTTAATTTCATCTAATATTTCTTGCAGCTTTTCATCAAGTTGTCTACATTTTATTAATTTCCTTTTCAGACCGCAAGAAAACCGTATCATCTGCAAAATCATATACACGTTATCTTCCACCAAAATATTGTCGTCGACATGCAAGCTTTCCTCATATGAAATAAGTCTCCGAAAGGTAATTCTCCTCTGTCAAATCTTCCCCTATTCTAACACTTACTTCCTGGTTCATATATATATATTTCTTATGAATCTTCGAACTTTCAGTTCTTACTTAACCTTCTTTAGAATTCCCATCAACAATTCCCAATTAATCTTTTAGTTTAATAATTCAAAATACATCTCTTTTCCTTTTCTGTACATCTTTCAATGGTTACTCTTAATAAGTATACTGTATCTCTTATGCCTTTTTTCCTCCTATGTCTAGAACGATTCCTCTTCAACTTCTTCATTTGTTCTTTAATACAACCTATATAGTTCAGTGTTAGAAGCATAATTTGATATTTGCAGCATTTGATCTGAGACTTAATAGTTATGCAGTCTTCTATCTCTCTCTCCCTTCGATTTCGTATCATGATCATCTCCAGGATATCTTTTGGAAGTCTTTTCATTTCATTTAACTAGAGAGTTGGACCAGTTTATTTTCTTGCTCTTGTCTCCAATATTCTAAACGAATTCGATTGGTATATTATCTATGCTAGTTGCCTGTCCATATGTCATCTCGGATATCGTTTTCAAACTCTTCATCGGAGCATATTAAACCCTTTATCACCCTCGGTACAACATTTTGTACTCCAACATCTAGGCCACGCGGTTCCATAGCATAGGTATAGAAATATTATTTTTGCAACGCCCTTTCTTTTTTCATTGAAACGAATAAATTAATTGAGAAAGTTTAAAAGTGTTTTGTACATGGCGAAACTAAGGTAAACTTCCAAACTGTGATAATTCAATATTTAAACCGGAAGAAGTAGATCTGCAACTTCCGTTTGCAATAAAGGGATAATGTGAGAAATGAAATGTGTTCCCCTGACGTTGAATCCATATCTAAAACATTCCTCGTAATCTATTACATTTAATGCTATATATGGACCAATTAATAATATATGTGGATCACCGGAAGTTTTATTAGTTATTCTACTCCCGGTACCAGTAGAAAAATAAGAGCTGAAATATACTCTATCCTTGGGTTTTGAAACCTATGTCTGATAGAAGACCTATATTGCCTCCTGTTATCGTTTTCGGCATATGGTCATCTTTATTACAGAATCGGAAGTGATACAACATTCTTGCGATGTTAATATTAAAGAGTCACTTTTCACTATTTATTACAGTTTATTTTTACTGTGACAATGAGTATTTAAACCACCAGCACTTCCGGTTTGCATGCAGCGATAAAGGATGAAAGGACAAACGTTACGAATATGTTAGTCATTTCATCAAAGTGAAGCGCTATTAATGTAGTAAAAAAATGAATCGTTCATTAACCACAAAAATAATTTTTAAAAAGCAAGGAAAACCAAATCGTAAAATAAATGAATTTAAATTAATCTGTTTCTCATCTACGCCCAATCGTTTTACTGGACTAATTACTGGTGTTTCCGGATAACCTGTCGTAACGAACTTACATTAAAGTAGTTAAGTGGGTGGCCCCGCGTGGCGTAGTCGTTAACTCTCTTTCCTTCGGTGCTAGCGGTCCCGGGTTCGATTCCCGGTGAGGGCACTTGGTCGATAAAGTGTAACACGCTTTCTCAGGCCAGCCACCCTGAATGAGGTTTCCTGGGTTTTCCTCATTCACACCAGGCAAATATCGGGGTGGCACCTAACTTATAGGTCCCAGGCAGCTTCCTTCCCATTCCCCGGATTGTTTGCTCGCCGAGGGACGCCATCCCCTTAGATGCCGAAAGCCCAGAACTCTAAATCCTAAATCTTTAAATAGTTAAGTAAAATAAAATGAATTACAATCCCCTTGTTTTACGTTCCACAGTTCTGCTGTGTAATCCGAAACAGACGGTTATGATAAGGATGAATAAAATGGTGGAAGTGGGAGAAAACGAGAGAATTTCGAGAAAAGCCATGTATGCGATGTTGTCCACTATAAGCTCACTTGACAGGGGATTGCACAATGGACACCACACCCTAGACATAAAGCGTTCCACTACCGAGCCAGCGTTACCCCTTATCCTGTACATTTATAACAACTATAAGCGATACAATAATCAAATTACAGACATGAAAATACTTACGGATGTTGCTGCAAGAGGATGTGATAAGAAGATGTTCTGATGTGAAATAAGTTGAGAGAGCCTGGTCAACACAATATAATCTATCAGGAGGTTTACGGCTTCTATGGCTACGCATCATGAGTTTACAAACTGCCTTCAGTTTTGCGTAATCAACATAATTCCTTGATTAACACTTTCCATTTTCTTCTATTTCTCAGTAACTACGTACCTCGTGCATTACTTGCATGGTGTTCTATCAAATTAACATTACATATCTCTCTTGTATGTTTTACAAATATATGAACCTCTATTGTATTCCCATACCGAAAATTTATCAGTGTTTGATTGCTTGTAAATTTCACGGTGATTACTACGAATCACGAACTGGAGAAAGGAACAGAACACACAACGTTCTCATAGAAGCCTAATTTCTTGCTATAGACTTATTGGTTATATACTGGCTCGAATCCCGGGGGGACGAGGTGGACATGTACCCTCCAACCTTAGAACTGGGGGGACTATTCCCCCCAACAAACCGATTTGAAATGTGTCTTTCGTGGAGGAATGTGATTTGTGCCCGATTGCCACAAAGGAAAGTGAGATGAAATTGATGTCCCACCAGAATAAGCCTCAATTCGCCCAGTTCCCAATGTTGAAGACAACTCCGTTACCCTGATCCACCACAACATTGTTTTTCAACTTTATAAATATTTAACTAATTTTACTTATTTAGTATATAACATGAAATTATAACAGTTAAAAACTATGTTAGCTGCCAATAACAAAGCAAATACATATAGAACAATATAACACATTAAAAATTGGGGCGGTTTGGATATGTAATATAAATGTACTACACATGATATGCGAAAATACCGGGAAGGTCTTGGTCTTGTTCATGTCGAATGCAAAGCCAAAGCCTTTTTCAATCATAGAGGTATTCAGAGCATGATGAATGATTCTGCAGGAATAAGTTTCAAAATTCTAACAACTCTTCTTAAAAACATTGGAATTAATTTGCCAGTTAATATTCAAGTAATCCCAATTTCTTTCTGGTATTTCAAAGATGTTGTGTGTGAGTACCTTTATTGTAAGGCTGGGTTATAAGACAATCAGTTGAGCTCAGTTAAGTCTCTGTACATAAAACTCTTCAAAAATCTTGAACTCCCGCCTTCTAAATTAACTACTAAAATACCCTTAGTATGGCAGAATGTATTTTCATCCCATGTCAAAACTTTACTTCAATCAACGTGGTATGCTGTAGTAAATGATATAGTTGACACAAATTCTAAAAGACATCGTTTAAAATTCGCAGATACTGACAGCTGCGTGCAATGTGGTCAAGTAGATGATATAGAACATCATTTAATAAATTGTACTGCAATAAAAATTTTTAATTGTTATCAAAAAATTAGTTAGTAAAATTTGTCGTACTGTTCCAAGTATGGTGCATGTTCGAACATTATTAAAATCAGATATTAAACTTTTTCCAAGAACTAAGAATAATGCTGTTATGTGGTTGGCTGCAAATACTGTGCATTACATGTTATTATGCTATAAGAGTCTTCAGCAACAATAATATTATGATTACATTTATGATCAATATCGTCATTTTCCACCAGTTAGAAGAAAATAATTATTTGCAAATTTCCTAGAAATTGTTATAAATGATTGGTTTTCTTAACTAAATATTCCTTATACAAACACTTTTCTTCCCCCAATGCATATTGTTCAAAGATAAAGTGATATCCTGATTGCCTGAGTTTTCTACGTATGATCAAGAGCTATTACAAGAGTGAAATGGTTCTACATATTTTTGTGCTTTGTATCTTTATTTCATGTACTTTTATTGTTTTGTAAATGTATATAAATTGTTAATAAAAGTGAATTTAAAAAAAGGAAGGCGAATGTGTCAGTAGATTACCATTGCCGCCCCAACACTGTTTTTCAAAAGATTCACTTCATTGCGGGAATAAAAGTCTGTAGAACAGAATTTTATCTTAATTGATAATGAATTTTAAAATATTACAACACTGAAAGCTAGGAAATGAAAGTCATAGATTCAAATTCCTCTCAAAGCTTGCCAGATTTTTTAAAATTTGTTGTCGTCTGAATATGGCCCAATACATTCATTTATGCATGGATTTATCCCCTCTACAAGCGACGTTTTCTTCGTCGCCTCCGTAGCCAAGTCGGAAGAGCACGCACCTAGTTATAAAAGGGTTGGTGGTTCGTGCCCACCCACGGGTGCTTCTTGGTTTTACTTTTTAAAGTGCTTTTAGACTCACCTTAATGTAAACAAATTACGCATAAAAGCGATTTAACATATTTTGGGGGAGTAATATTTTCGCTTACATATGGAGAGAACATAGGTAAGTTTCCCAGGTACATGTCAGGCATGTTGCTAAAGGGCGGACATAGGCTCTGACTATGACTTGCCATCCATGTGATTTCTCTCTCATAGGTACATAAGATACATACTGGGCACATTCCCATGTACCTGAGGCAACATAATAGGCATATGCCTGCTATGTAATTGTGCTGTTAAGGAAAGTACTATAAGTGTGACCAACCCTCACACTGCAAGTACTGAATCCATTCTACTGTTGAAGTTTTGTACGATTAGCTACACATTAAACAATACAATTCACCAAATGTGTCAAATTAATTACTTCCGTGAAGTGTGCGGGGCAGAACTTAAGACGACGCTTCATGAAAAATAACATTTTTTCTTCGCACTATGCGTTCTGTTGTGGGCTGGATATTGGTTTACACGCAAGTGTAGATGATGATGATATCTCGACACGAAGACTGGCTCTGTACGGCGATGCAGTTAATACTTGTGCTTCTTTTTTGTTTCTACGAAAAGTTCTCGTTGTGTTTCTGTAACTTGGAAATAGTTTGGAGTAGGACTTATCTGATCAACGCTGACACGTGATAATTCAGGCGTAAGGCTAACGCATTTGTGGGTGGTAGTTCAATATTATCGACTTCTTGTGATGTCGACACTATCACAACCACGTTACTTGTATATTATGTCGCAGTAAAGCCGCCTTCGTGAAGTGATCGTGAGTTTTGAAAACGTCCTTTGTAGAAATCATTCTCTGCCATGTTATTAGGGCTACTAGGCAAAGTTCCACCTAAAGGAGCAAGAAAATTGTTGTCTGCGAAATCAGTACAATCAATAGCCATGCCTGTTTTTCCGGAAGCCACTTACAGCATTGGCTACGATAGTTGCCTTGCCATATGCTACATTGAAGGCTTCTATCAGTTGATGTTTTGTGAAGTATCTGCCACGATGTTGGTGTAGCCACATTTGAACATTCTGATGGTAGTACTTCTGTAATGGGCCGAACACGAAAACATCTAGCGGAGGAACTTTATGAATACAATATGGGGGCAAGCTGAGAAGGACGATTTCATTCTGAGAAACAAAATCTAATGTTGCTGGGTACGAAGTGTGAGACGTGTGTCCGTCCATAGTGTGCAGTGCAGGATTCTGTTGTGGCAATTGAACATAAGTAGCAAAATGCTTGATGTATGAAATGGAATGGAGAAATGTTACAAAATAAATATCATAGGCGTAACTTGGGACCATGGGACAATTATTCCTTCAAATTTCGTATTTCTTTGAACGGGTACTTAAAACTCATTTTTGCTTTTATTTGTAATGAGAATTTTGATTATTTCTCCTCCCTTTTCAAAGAAGTTCTTTGCACCACCTTTCAAACATCTGGAAACAATTACGCTTATGCGAAACATAGATATTGGAATGGGCTGTGGACTAGGATAGTCAAATGTCCCATATACCATAGATGCCAATTTGCCTTAAAATGAATTCAGATTCTCACAGTGTCCAAAGTAGCCTATTTCGATTGCCTATACTCAGCAAATAAACTTGTGTTAAGAAGACTGAAAGCTTCTTCAAGGGATTTTGACCTTACCAAACTTAAAACGTAAAATGTTTCGTTCGACACTTTTTCTGCGATTATGATAGACATGCTTTGAACCAGGTTCATAAGATGGAACGCTGTCTCATCTTAAGCTCTCAACCACTGTCACATCTTACGAACTCGCCTTCTGTTTCACATTTATCCCCTTTTACAAGACACCATAATATCTATGACGCCTTCGTGCTTTGTCAACATTCACGTGCTTATATAGTTGTCACAACAGAAAAAACAGGTCAAAATTCTAACTTATAGAGGAACAGGCGAATTTTATATACCATTCAAATAATTTTTGAAACACATTGTTCATACATACTTGTAATTGTTATGCACGTATTTATTCCTGCAGCTTCTCACAATTGTAGTCGTGTTACTTCTTTATACAACCCCTACACACTGACACTCGAAGCGTGTCATGAAACGCGCATACAAGAGCAATATTGCCAACGTCCCATTTTAAGAGCACTCCCAACTTATGCAACTCTCCCCTAATAAATGTAATAAAACTGTTTCTTACTATCTGTTACCGTCTTTACTCTGATAGATGTCAATAGATAGATGGAACCATTCTACAGAGAAATCTTCCTATACTTATGTATGGCAGAGAAATCAAGCCGGAAGAAATCTCTTAAGATTGCCTGAGTGCAATAGTTGGTAGTAGAAATATTATTTTCGCACTTAATAGTCTGACGATAACTTGGATTGAGTGGGTTGATTTTAACTTAATCTCTTCTTTGAAAAAAAATCGTAAAAATCAGTAGGTTTGTTCTCAAAATAAAGTTTACAAATTATAAGAATAACAATTTATTTCTTATTTTATTCTCTTTTCCAGATGCTTATTGGAGAAACAAGTTTATTATTATTTAATTCTATCAACAGTTTTATTAATTGATAGAAATTTCCTGTAATATGGAGTTTGTTTTCTTCCTCTCATGTCGTGAGTTGATTTTCACATACTCCTTCAGGTCGGAAGCCTTAGTACCTTGAAACGTAGAACTTAGATTAAATTCAAAGCTGCGTTCTGATTAACAGAGACAAATTAGAAGGATGCAAATCGGGTGTACATCTCATTGATTCTGGAGAGAGTAACTATAAAGTGATCAAAGGAACAGATGCTATCTTCGGGAAGCTTTGAGCATTTATTACGTAACCTGTCAGTACCACAAAGAACTTGCGAGCTTAAGAAAGTGTTACTTATTAATTTACCAAAGCAGTATATTGGGTTTAGTTGTAACACAGGAAATGCTTTGAAGCTATCTTCCTTAATCTACATTGCGTTGCAGCAATCAAGAACACTTTCCAAAATATTGATTTTTAAAGATCTTAGTATGTTATGTAACATCAACGTTATTTTGCCATCATCATCATCATCACCATCATCATGAACAACATTAATTGCAGCTTTCAGTCCTCCGATGGATAACCAACTTTTAAAACAACAATTTTAAAACTCACACTATTGACACACAATTCAGATACTTCTAAAAATAACTGGTTCAATGTTTAACGTTTATAAATTATCATTGACATGCAAGAGTTATATTTACACGGTTTTTAAATTTGACTCATCGATCAAGAACATTTATTCAATAGCAATAATGATCTTGCTGATTCTTTCATTTCCTAGAAGTAATATGACCGGTGTAACTTCTCTCATAGTCTTCCACTACCTCTCTTCTTGGAATACTGCCACTTCTAAGTCTTTCTTTGGGCAATAATGTGTCTGCCCTCTCATGTTCCTGGCTCCTATGAACTGATTCGAATGGTAATTTTACAAGGCATTGATTTGTTTGGCTTGGCACAGACTTCAAAATTTTTCACTTATAATGGTAATAAATTATTTTCAGTTTTTAAGCACTTATTAATTTTTTTCTGATTTTTAGCTCTTTTTATTCTTCCCCACTCTTTGTTGAAATCGGTTAATACTGTTTCTTTAAAAATGTTTTATATTAGTTTCCATGTCTTCGTTTTGTATGTCAAAATGGGTAAAAATATACCGTATAACCAACTTTGAACATCACAGGTTACTTTACACAAAATATGAAAAGAGTTGCACAGTCCTCTGTCGGTAAAACCATGAACTGCGAAAACAAAGTTTCAACTGTCACCGTAAGACAGAACATCTAACTGTATTTTGGCTATAATATTGGCGCTTAACTTCAGTTCTAATTACCAGCAGGGTTTGTTGTAGAGATATGGAAAGCAGTCACTGTAAAGGTCCACAAAATTTGAAAGATATCACCTACAAAAAGTTCCGTCGAAGTTAAGTCAGTTTCGTAGAATACCACTGTGTATAATGGGACTTTGAAACAATAATTGAAATTGAAGTGTGAAACGTTTTAAAGTCATAAAAAGATAAAACTTGGAGAATGCGGTTTCAGCCTCTAATCGGGGTTATTTTGCGCCGGTCCAAAGTAACCCCTTAGATAGGAAATTACTACTGCTGGTACCTCCTGCCTTCTAATTTTAGGTACATTCCCTATTTAGGTAGATGTTGGAATGTATTCCTTGTTGGAAAATAAATTACGAACAGTGGTAGATCCAGAAAATTAGTTTGAGAGTGGCTTCACTCTGAAAAGCTTAGTTTTGTTAGAAATCACTAGACTTTGGGGGGGGGATCGAAGCTTATACGCACAGGAATGACTAACATTAGATTAAAAAAAAAACATGTAATTTGGGTGGGCTTCAGCCTGAAAGTCTTAAACCCCGTAAACATTCCACTGATTACATTTGGGATGAGATTCTCAGACATGAAGAGCAACCAAGGCATATCAGTTCACAGATATGTTTTTCTGTTCCTGAGTTGGCATTTTTGTGGGGCATATGCTAAACTATCAGAATGTAGTTCCTGTGCCGGTACAAGAAAATACATAATTTTCTTTACAAATATCAATAATTCATTCTAAGTACTGCTCCAGTACCATCATTCTAATATCAATATTTGAAGACTGCATGCAGTTTTGTGTAGAAAATGAAATGTATAAATACTGAAGGGAAAACATTGCACAAAATATTATGTTCGTATGTTCAACATACTTTTTTGTATGTTATGCAAAGTATTCCCATCTATGCGGTTACATTACACCAAAGTTTATATTTCAATAACAATGGTCATACTAAATGTTTACTAATGAATTTGCACAAATGTTTTTCTTATATATCTAGCTATTATATGTTTATAATACAGCGTTCTAATTCACTACGTTTGTTAGTTACGTGCAATTTCCTTTAAAATGCCTCAATTCTGGTGCAAAGTAACACCGTCATACGCTACGTTATTCATTGAAAAATTTTCTCTTCAACAGTTCACTTTTTGATATGAAACTGTTCCAAATAACTTATCTTAATACCTCTGTTAATTTCCTTTTAATAATGCTGTCTTTAATGCAGTTTTGACCTAAGTTAGGGATAGTTATTTACACCGCGTTCATAAAGTTACGGAACTTAATTCAGAATCTCATCAATTGATTTTATTTCATTCTAGAGTTGAATAACTACGTAGATACGGGCTGTACGTCGCAACAGCGTATTTCGTTGTGACAGAATGCATCTTCACCAACAGCTATGGTCTGGGCCAGAGAGAGAAGTATGGGACATCGCTCGAAACAAATCCTTCATCAAACGGCTGACTGGCAAGTTCGAGGAGATAGGTAGTGTAGTGCTCATATCGAAAAGCTGTCAGTCAAGTTGTTAATAGAAGAAGAGTTAATTGATGCAAAATCTGCATGTTATGAGCCCAGAATATCAATACCAAAACTTTCAAGGCAGTGCGAGCACTCCATTGGCAGAGGACATAGCCTTACGCAAGTGTTTGAAATTGTATCCCTATAAAGTTAGAGCTGTCAAGAAACTGTTACCTGGAGACACGTATGACAAAAAAAAGACTATCGTCGTTGGTGCGTAGAATCTGTAAAGCCAGAAGGAGTTATCTTTAGGACACCGCCTATATTACTCATCCGTACGATATTCCGGAATTGACAGACAATATTCTTTCTTGTGTTGGTAACCTCTTACAGGAAAAGTTTTGAACAACATAGTCATAATGTCCACTCGTACGAAGAACAAAATGGGAATCACTTAGTGTTGGAAATGTACCAAAAAGAGAGATAAAAGTTAATAATAAACAATTCTTTTCCATGAAGTTGCATAACTTTCTAAACACTCCGTATTTTCTAATAAAGTTGACATTAATATTCCATCAAGCTTGTAACTATTTCTTACAAGGTAGTTTCTGACAAAATTTGACCTGTTGACTTCATAACGACATGAAGAATATTGTTGAAAAGCCGGTGAAGAAGAGAAGACGGACACGGAGTGTAGATACGATGCAATACCGGTACTTCTCTTTCCTTGGGTTGTCGTCTATTGTTGATGCTCTTGATCTTCTTTCTTCATATGAATTTACTTGAACATTGTGTGACGAGTGGTTAATTGTTGTTTAAGATGCTATTGTGAAGCGTGTTAAGTATATTATTTTTATTATAGTGTTATAGTGGAGGGAACTGTATTCTGTTAAGAAAAAAATCATTCGAAGTTAATGTGCGAAATATAAAGATGTTCGTCATTTCAGACGAGAAGCTAGTTTTGTTGAAATAAATTTTTCTCGTAGCCATCTCAATAGTTCATGACAGTCTGAGAAGTTTTATTTGTTGCTTTCTGAAGGAAGACTAAAATATTCTCATATTTCTTCTTGCTGTACTTCAGTGTCTGTGTATGTGCGTTAGTAAGTGTTCTTTATTGCACGCATTGTGCGAGTGTGGTGTAGTAGCAAGTCAATCCTGGTACAGGTCGGAATTCCTCGATGAGATTTCATCTTGAGTAATGGTTCAAAATTATGTGTTTAAGGATCTTTAAATACATTTCTTACACTTCTGCTGTCGTTCGTTGGCAAGCAATATTTCAGGTCACATAAAACACTAAATTGATAGGAGAAGGACACTTACTTGTCTTCATGGGTGCAGAGGTATTACTGCAGCGGTAGCGGAGTAACGTTTCTACAAAGATAATTGGAATGACCAAATTAGAGGCAATTAAAGCATTGTTTTGTAAGTACCGATCTTCTAAATTCTTGAACCTAAATATACTTGTTATATGGTAACGTTATGGTAATAGGGTGGTTATTTCTTTCTGCCCCAGTACAGTCAAATGCACCTTTGATAGGGGTCCAGTTTGAAAGTAAGTTCTCGAGGTATTTATGAATTTAATTGACTGGTGAATGATTTTACTTTTATACAAATTTAGGTTGATATTGATGCAAATTCCTTTGATACAAGGTAAATGTCTTTATCTTAGGCTTACGAGAAAAGTTGCTTCTTACTTTATTTTGTGTAAATAAGTTTTCTTCTCTTGGAAAATCATTGACTTGTCCTCCTGTGTATCTCTGTTTACTTGGTAAAATGTAAAAATAAATCATTTGGTACGTACTCTTTATATTTGCGTTGTGATTCATATAATAAAATTCAATACGACAATTAAGTAGTTTTCCTTTAATACAGTGTGTCACTAAATTCTTCATCCGATTTCGAAATGTTATAACTTGAAATGGGCTAAACATATTTCAACGAAACATACAGTTCGAAGTTGTAAAACGCAACTTTCGTTTTTGCATTAGAGAGTCGCATAGCGTTGTTTATTTGTCCTTTGAATAATTTTAATGTTGATTTCTTAGCTAAATAAAAGAGTATTGATAGTATTGAAGACAGTGAAAAATCGAATGCCTTTTCGTAATCAATTATTGTAGTGTATACGGACAATTTACACTTCTCTTACTCACTATCCGAATAATATCAATTATAGCTACGCGTATGTATCAATAGACTGTCTAATTTGACCCTGTTTGAGTGGAATTTATGTTCCATTCTACATTTGTTCCAAAACTGTCCACAAGTTGAGAGAATGCAATTTAGTGTCATTTTACAGTAAATAAATACAACTATTTTTCTCAAACGTTCATCAAATAGAATTTATCGTGAATAGGAAGATGTCTGACCCATAGTATTCAGAGGAAGGGGAAACCTTTAATCAGCTTGGGGAATTAAGTAGTTTTGGTTCGTGGTTGGAAATATTGACTCAAGAAAAATGATATTACCATCGAGACGGAAGATAATGGGAATTGGGTCTGGTGTATTAGCAAGACAATGCGTCATATTACAAGCAGAGAAGCCATTATTAGATTTTTTTTAAATACCATACATAAGTTTTCTTAATTTTCAAGACCTACAGTTTTGAATTCAATTGAACATTTACATTTGAGAACGAGAAAGCAAGACACCAGTTTTATATCTATTCTCGCTTTGTATAGGTCACTTTTAGAGTAACAGGTACCTTGTGAGTTTCTAAGATATTTTATTTCATTCCGTGAATTCTAGGATAGATCTCATGAAGACCAGATCGTCAATATCATGTTACGTCACGTTTCTCTTTATTTGCAAAAGCATAATATAATTTATTTTATTACTAAAACCCGTACATACTACTCGCATATAGATAGGAAATTTGTGTGAAAAATATCATTGGACATATGTTTATGTTACGACAGTAATAAATTCGAGAAACCATACTTTAGAAAATATTCTCCAAATTTTCTTGCGAAAGATATATAATGAATAACTTCCAATTGAATAGGTTTGTAAACAATGAAAATATTGGGGTCTAGACTTTCAAACAGCGAGACCAAATCCATGAAGGATTAATCAACGAGTTATTGTGGTACTATGGTGTAGGATTGCAGTATATTGTAGGAATAATTCTCTTTGTTGTTACACCTTATCGCTACATGTTGGACATGTTTTATCACCCGTTGTAGTGAATGTAATACAATTTATTTTACTTGAAGAGATATTTCGAAATTATACCTGGCAAAGGCAACATCAGGTGGATTTTATGATCACCAGACTTCAGAGCTTCTGCTTTCTTCTTCTGAATCTTCCCAAAACATCTTGTGAACAGGAACACAATAACACCAATAACATATCTTATGAAAGAAAATATTCGGATGTTAGTGGTTTTTCGGATGATATTTTAGTGAAGGTAATTAGAAGTATTATTTTTCGAATTTTTCACTGCCATTACTGGCATAAATGGTGACTATATTATTCCTAAAGTTATTTTTCAGAGCAATTCTCCACTTCTAGGCTTCATATATCCGAAATAATATGCTGTACTACTTAAAGCGTTTTAATAGTAAGTGCACAATATACTTTTGGAAAGCTCATAGTTCTTTATTGAGCGAAAATATTCATAATAATTCAAGTGACTGAGTTTTACCCAAGACAAATTACATTAACAATCATAATATTATTAGTACTTTTGTCTTTTATCTATGCACATTTTGGTTCGGTCATTATTAAGTATGTTATTTGGTGCTCACTCGAACTTTTAGCCTAACCGGCAAAAAACGTGGGACATAAAACTTAAAGATTTCATTTCATTTTTTAAAGTAATTATTATGAATAGTGTCGTCGTTAAAAGAAATATGTTAGAAATATAGATGCAGATAGCTGTTAGATGGATTATTGGTACCTTGTTTATATTCATCCTACTAATGTTGAGATTATTTATCCCTCAATTCATTTCTATTTTTGCTGTTTCATAAGTCAATTCTGAAGTAATGAGATTTTGGATCTTTTCATAAGACGTTTTATACTACATAAATGTTATTGTTATACTTTAATCTCAGATTGTAAGTTAAATGTATATTCTTTCTCTGAACAATAAATCTACTCAGGAATAGACTACCCTGCTACTATAGACGAATTCACCAAGAACTGTCATTAATTCGACTTCCGCTATACTTTATTCTCCCTTCTCTCAAGCCCACATAGAATTACATATAATCATCCTGATTCTTCTTACAATATTTAAGAATTACCTTACCAGACTAAATGGACTAAGTAAAAATTCATTTCATTGCACCTACCGCAATTTTTAAAGCATCCTTAAACATTGCATCTTTTTTTAATGGAATATCAATAAGCAACGCTTACTCAGAGGATATGAGCAATATTTTACATTTTTGGCCAGACAACGCCCACTACTTTAGTTATGAGTATGAAATATTTATTCGTTTCCAACAACACAATATATACTTAAGCATTACATGAAACTAAACATCACTTTTAACAGTTCAACGTTTAATATCAACGTTCAGCAGCTTTGTTTCATGTATTTTTATCCCAATTTCTGACTCACATAGTAATTAATGAAATACAGGGTGTCCGAGAAGTCCTTCCCTGATTACAGAAATGGATAACTCAGGCTAGAAATAAGATAGAAATATGAAACTGGTGTTGAATTGTTTACAAACTATAAAAGTTTTTGTCTGTGTTAGATTTGTTCTGTTTTACCAAGTCTCAATTTTTTTGTTTTAGGTTTGTAGTACGTCAAGAAGCCATGCCAACCAACCAGGAGAAGGCACAGTGTGTCCTGTGGTACCATGAGACACGATCACCAACCACGGTGCAGAGACAGTTCCAGACAACATTTGGGAGGACTCCACCTGATGTCAAGAGCATTAAAGCCTGGTATGAGAAGTTCAAGAACACAGGGTCGGTTGCTGACCTTCCGAGGTCTGGTCGACCAAGAACCTCAGCAGACACGGTGGAGGCTGTGCGGCAGTCTTTTCTGAGAAGTCCTAAGAAATCGGTGCGCAGGGCCTCACGTGAATTACAGATGCCAAAAAGCTCTATCCATGACATTTTACACAAACGTTTATTGTTTCGTGCTTACAAAGTGCAACTCGTTCAGGCCTTGTTGCCTGACGACGGTACACGTCGATATGACTTTGCGGTCGAAATGCTATCACGTATTGAGGACGATAATGGTTATCTCAGACGAATTGCCTTTTCCGACGAAGCGACATTCTTTGTCAGTGGAGTAGTGAATCGCCATAATGTACGCATTTGGGGTTCAGAACCCCCCAGGGAGGTCAGGGAGTTCACCAGAGGCAGTCCAAAGGTGAATGTTTGGTGCGCGTAAGTGCACGATCGAATTATCGGGCCATTCTTCTTCGCTGAGGATACCATCACATCTGCAGTGTACCTGGATATGTTGCAGCTGTATGCTGTTCCTCAGCTGCTTCAGTATCGCCCCGATGTCGTTTTTCAGCAAGACGGTGCACCACCTCATTGGGGTTTGGACGTCCGTGCCTATCTCGATAGGACATTTCCTGGGCGATGGATTGGTCGTGATGGACCAACAGCTTGGCCTCCACGCTCTCCTGACATAACCCCATTAGACTTCTTTTTATGGGGTTATGTCAAGGATGAGGTCTACCGAACACGTGTACCAGATCTTGAAACCCTGCAGTAACGAATAACTACAGTCGTTGCACCGATCCCTCCAGTGATGTTGGCTAATGTGTGGATGGAAATTGAATATCGCCTAGATGTGCTACGTGCTACCAAGGGTGCTCATGTGGAAGTGTACTGTTGTGACCAAAACTTTTATAGTTTGTAAACAATTCAACACCAGTTTCATATTTCTATCTTATTTCTAGCCTGAGTTATCAATTTCTGTAATCAGGGAAGGACTTCTCGGACACCCTGTATTTTGTTAGTCCAAACTCTTGGTTTATTCGTTTATAATTAAGGAACCAACGACTTCCAAAAAGTTTTTGTTTTCAAATGTATATTAAACAAGTGAAAGATGTCTACCTTTCCATCAAGTTTGATCAAGATCGGATGGGTTCTGTAGATTGGGTTCAATATATAAAATATGTTCAAAGAGAAAACAAACGTCCAAATAGTAAGATCAATGAGATTGTTCTTGAATTTCTGCTTCCAAGTGCCATGTAGTGGTATACTTCGCCAAGTTTTTAACGGTAATTTCATCAACCTGAATTGGGTCATTCTAAGACTAAGAACGTTGAAATGGTGTTCCATGCTTGTGGTAGTACGAAAATGGAGATTTTAGAAGAGTAGTATGCGTACAAAAACTTTTGTTTCCAATTCAACAAGGCATTTACAGAAAATTTTAAAATGTTACGGGAAGTGTACGTGAAACATTATATGAGCCAAATCCACTTTTGTTTCCGAGTCGTTTCGGTGTTTCAGAGTAATAACGCTGTCCATCAAGGACGAGGACGCGGACGAGGAGGAGGTAGAAATAAGTAAACCGTTCTGTCATGTGATCATGGTTAAAAATACTGGACATACATCATATTGCCACAAAATTCTTTTCTCGGTTGTTAATAAATGAAACGTCTTCAAAATCCGGCAAACGAAGACAATTACTCATTGTAAAACATTATAACAGGTGCGAAATTTTGGGCTATGGTTGTGACGTTGAAACATAGGCACAGTCATCCCGATGAATGGGAAAATCTTCGATCAAATCCAAGAAAGACGCTTAAATGTTAAAATGATGTTCGAGGCGTTTGAGGGAAGCAGTGAGGAAGAAGCGACAACAAACTTACGAAAATGGAACATGGATGCTGCACCTCGACAATGCTTCTAGCCATTCAGCATTCGTCAGTGGGAAGATTTGGCGAAGTACAATACGAACTTACGACAATGTTGTACCTTATACATCCCATTTGCCTGATTTGATATCTACAGACTTATTTCCTCAAATTGAAATTCACCCTAAAAGATCGCGGCTGTCCATCTATAGAGAACACATGCACACTCACACACAAATAAAAGAAAAATATGAGACTTCCAGGCTATTCCTAAAAGTGCGTTCCAGCAGGAAAGCATGTACTTAGAATGACATTGATGTCTTCTTTAAAACAATTCACTACGCTCGTGCAATGAGAACTTCATACAAATCTGAAAAAAAAACTTTATGAAACGGTAATTACCATTATACCTAGTAAGTTCGGTTTCTTTCTGGACAGATCTCGTACTCTCGTTTTAACCGACTTCAAATAAAGGCTATTCTTAACTTGACCTGTTTATCTCTCTACCTATGTTGTGTATATGTTCATACATGTGTATCAGTTTCGAATATTGTTTTCTTTCTTTGAAAGTCTACACTTTTTTCGTGGTTCTACATAAATATTATCACCATGTATGCTTAGTTTTGGAGTTAGACCCTAAAACACCTCAACGGATGCAGTGTGAAAATTGTTATTAAGCTATTTTAATATACTGCATATTCACGCGTAACTTCGAAATAGATACATCGATTTTAATGATTGTTTGTTTGGAAGAGTTTCTTTCCCGATTGTCCCACATAAATTTCATAATTATCTAACAACAGGATCTATCATTGGGGGGGGGGCAGTGGCTCAGTAATAGAGCGCTTATCTCTGATGCATGGGATCACTGGTTCGATATCCCCGGCCAACTAAGTTTGTGGTGGATGGCATAGTGTCCGTGGATTTTCTCGGGTACTCCCGTTTCCTCTCACATTCTCATAACACCAATTTTTCCATCATCATTCACTTCTCTTGACCATAGTCTTCCTTAACCTAAAGGGCACAAACGTAAAACGTTAAACTGAAAAATACAATTTCATTTTCATTTCTGTCATTGAAAGAGAAACTATACTGACCACTCGTCAATTGCTGACAGTGTTCATACTATAATTGTGCGTATGGTTACGTGTAACGTTGACATAGGTACACCAATTTTGTTGATTTACATTTTGCTTGAAGGAGTGAGTTCATTTAGGATGAGCTTCGGATGAGCGTTTAGGATGAGCGTTCGGAAAGTAAATATGCACTTGCACGATTACAAAATGGACACGGTTATACGGTGAAATATTTTACCAACCGATGCGGTGCGAGGAATTGTATTATGTAACAGTTTGTTACAATGTTTTATGCAGTTGGTTTGTCTGAGTCAGAAGGGCGGTGTGTGTGGTGCATAGCTACTGTGAGGTGCATAGTTATTTTCCGAACGCACTCTATATATAATAATAATCTTCGGAGCTATACAGTGGAACTCCTCAACGGTTGACACTAACCTGTGGTCTACCTACCATTAACCTATCATATTTGGTTCCAAAGGTTTCATAGTCCGACATCTTTTATAGGAATTTAGTGTTCTGTCTTTGTGTATGAATCTAAATAAACTATTGGGGATGTGGAAAAGTTATACAAACTTAAAAATAACCGACATAAAAGAGCACTAGAGAGCAGAAAATAAAAACTTTAAAAACGAATAATATTGACTTTGACGAGGATGCATAGAAGCAAAGTAATAATAATAGGAATAATAATAATAATAAATCGCTTAAAGGCATTAATCACTATTACCTAGAATTATTATTTTTGATTGCCAAGCCAAACAAATAAATACCTAAAGTAGTAGGCCCCGACGTATGTCCAGCCGAGTCAGCAAAAATTTTAGTGACGTCATAGGTCAAAGGTCAATGACCTTGGCCCGGGGTCAATGACCTAGGGGTACCTAGGACCACCCCCTCTAAATTTTGGCAGGGGTACCTTGGCCCACCCCCTAAATTTTGGCAGGGGTGTCTAGGACCACCCCCCTTAAATTTTGGAAATTGCCAAATTTAAAAATTGGGTATGGTAGCCTAGGACCATAGTATGTACCTCTATCAGTATTGGGTGTCTATGTCGTTCCCTTTCATGGGTAAAAAAATGCCAAAAATTCAAATTTCGGGGGTTTTTGACCTAATTTATCCCCTTTGATGAGGTGTTATTACCCTATATAGTTATATGGGCGTATACAGGGGTCCATTACCTTTCATAAGACATGGGTATATTAATGCACCCCTTGAAAAATTTGGGAGGGGTACGTTGGCCCACCCCTTAAATTTTGGAAATTGACCAATTTCAACATTGGGTATTATAGTACCGGACCCTAATATGTATCATGATAAATTTGGGTGGTCCACCTCGTTCCCTTCTAGGGGTACAAAATTGCCAAATATATAAACGTAAGCAATACGTTATACCACGTGTTTGGTTTTTGGCTCAATTTATCCCCTTGGATAAGGTCTTATTACCTTATATGGTTATATGGTCGTACAAGAAATTTTAAACTAAAAATTTTTCGAACTAAAAAAAAATTTGTAACTAAAAAATTTTAAACAAAAATTTTCAAACAAAAAATTTTGAAACAAAAAAAAGTTTCAAACAAAAAATTTTCGAACCCAAAAAAATTTCGAACTAAAAAATTGAAACAAAATTTTGTCGAAGTAAAACATTTTTTAAAAACAAAAGTTTCGAACTAAAGATGTAAATCACATCTAAAAATTTTCAAATCAAACTTTTTTTTCGAACTAAACTTTTAAAATTTTCGAACTAGAAATTTAAACCAAGTTTTAGAAAAATCCTAAGAAATGTTTCTCCAGGAATCGAACTCAGGACTTTCAAACCAAAGACGTGTATCCTAACCGATTAGCTATGAATGAATTCGGTTTTAATCATGCTTGGTGGGTTTCGAACCATGGTCCTTGAAAAGGATACACATATACTTTAAGAAAATAAATCTGACAGTGTAACACTTCTCAAATCAAACTTTTTATCGAACTAAACTTTTAAAATTTTCGAACTAGAAATTGAAACAAGTTTTAGAAAAATCCTAAGAAATGTTTCTCCAGGAATCGAACTCAGGTCTTTCAAACCAAAGATGTGTATGCTAACCGCTTAGCTATGAATGAATTCGGATTTAATCATGCTTGGAGGGTTTCGAACCATGGTTCTTGAAAAGGATACACTTATACTTTAAGCGTGTTTGGTTTTGACCTAAGTTATCCCCTTGGATGAGGTCCTATTACCTTATATGGTTATATGGTTATGTATAGGGGTTTATTCCCTATCATAAGACATTGGTACATTTGTGCACCCCGGGAGGGGTACTTTGGCCCACCCCTTAAATTTTAGAAATTGCTCATTTTATATATTTGGTATTATAGTACTGGACCCTAAAATGTATTATGATAAATTTGGGTGGTCCACCTCGTTCCCTTTTAGGGGTACAAAATTGCCAAAATATAAACGTAAGCAATACGTTGTACCACGTGTTTGGTTTTGACCTAAGTTATCCCCTTGGATGAGGTCCTATTACCTTATATGGTTATATGGTTATGTATAGGGGTTTATTCCCTATCATAAGACATTGGTACATTTGTGCACTCCTTTTAAAATTTGTGAGGGGTACCTTGGCCCACCCCTTAAATTTTAGAAATTGCTCATTTTATATATTTGGTATTATAGTACTGGACCCTAACATGTATTATGATAAATTTGGGTGGTTCACCTCGTTCCCTTTTTTAGGGGTACGAAATTGCCAAATTTTAGTACAACCACGTGTTTGTTTTGGCTCAATTTATCCCCTTGGATGAGGTCCTATTACCTTATATGATTATATGGTTATGTATGTTGGTCCATTCCCTATTATAAGACATGGGTATATTGATGCACCCTTTAAAAATTTGGGAGGGGTACCTTGGCCCACCTCTTTATTTTGGAAATTGTCCAATTTAAACATTTGGTATAATAGTATAAGACCCTAATATGTATTATGATAAATTTGGGTGGTCCATCTCGTTCCCTTTCATGGGTACGAAATTGCCAAATTTTAGTACAACCACGTGTTTCGTTTTTGACCTAATTTATTCCCTTGGATGAGGTCCTATTACCTAATATGATTATATAGTCTTGTATAGGGTCCATTTTCTATCATAAGACATAGGTACATTGATGCACCCCGGGAGGTGTACCATAGCCAATCCCTTAAATTTTGGAAATTTTTCAATTTAAGCATTCGCTATCATAGTACATGACCTCAATATGTATCATGATAAATTTGGGTGGTCCACCTTGTTCCCTTTCATGAGTAAAAAAAAAAAAAATGCCAAAATATAAACATAAGCAATATGTTGTATCACGTGTTTGGTTTTTGGCCCAATTTATCCCGTTTGATGCGGTTCTATTACCTTATATGGTTATATGGTCATGTATATAGGTTCATTTCATATCATAAGACATGAGTACATTGATGCACCCTTTAAAAATTTGGGAGGGGTATCTTGACTCATCCACTCAGTTTTAGAAATTGTTTTAATATAAGCATTTGGTATCTTCGTACAGGTCTTCAATATGTAGCACTATAAATTTGGATGGTCCACATCGTTCCCTTTCATGGGTAAAGAACTACCAAAAATCAAATTTCGCAGGTTATTGACCCCTATTTAGCACGTTATATGGTTTTTGGGAATTATCAAATAACATAATTCGGTAAACATTTTCTAGGACCCATTGGTGTTCCTCTTATGGCCAAATATTCAAAATTTAAAGGTTATTGAATAACTACAGGATTTATTACTTTTTCATAAGATACAGGTGTATTTGTGTACCAATCTTAAATTTTGGGAGGGGTACATTTTTTATTGTCATATCAATAATTGGTAATTGTTCTTAAAATTGGATAGTATCTCATTCATTGGGTAAATCATTATGATCACGTGATCAGTTATTGACCTATGATGGGATTAGGAGTCCAGGACATCGGTACATTTAAACTTTGTAGGATAATTTGAGAATGCGTCATTGGTATTGATTATTACAGCCAAATATAAACGTAAGCAATACGATGTACCACGTGATAGACCTTGATGAGGTAGTGTACAGGGATACATAGCTAACCTTATTGAATCTTATGACTCATAGTCTTAAGGGAATACATGCTACAACACTGACAAAGTTATTGTTGATGCAATTTGATTGGTTGATCACTATCTTTCGTGCAATCTGATTGGCTGATCACTATGTTTCGTGCAATCTGATTGGTTGCTGATTTTCAAATCTTTGCTGCATTCAGTTTTAAGTTTTGTTTAACATTTAAAAATCTTGGTTTCGTTCAACGTTTTGCACTCACTGATAAATATGATCAAAACCGTTTATTTGTTAATCGAATAGTTAGAAACCGGATAAAGTTTGACGGTTAACCGTGAAACGTGAATTTTTTTTTATTTTGAAAATTTTTGTTTCGAAATTTTTGTTTCAAAATTATTTGTTTGTAAATTTTTGTTTCAATTTTTTGTTTAAAATTTTTTCGTTTAAAATTTTTTGTTTGAAAATTTTTTTGTTTGGAAAATTTTGTGTCAAATTTTTTTGTTTGAAATTTTTTGTTTGAAAATTTTTTGTTTGAAATTTTGTTTGACATTTTTAAGTTTGTGCACTCATTAGTAAAGAACCGGAACTGTTTAGAACAAAAACCTCTGGCAACATTGTGGTGCAATAGTACACGTCAGAATACGGGGTTGTACTTGAAATGAAAAAACACAAATCATTGAAATGGATCATTTTATTACACTGCACATACATCCATACCAGATAAATTATCTGGATATTGTTGATACAATGTATTTTGAACTTCTTGCACTAGTTTGTCTTTAGCGTATAATTTTAATTCCAGTTGAAGTCTTTTAAGGTCTATTGCAATATCAATTGGTGGAAACTCAATGTCCATTTGATCACAAATAAACTGTTTATCAATACAGGTATGCACCCACGAACGATGTTGACAACCATCACAATATCTAGATACATGTTGTACAATATGCATGATACATTTTTCACAATAGTACTTTTTTAGAAATATACTTGTTTTGTTGCACACTTCCACTGCATGTTTCACACACTGGAATACGCTGATGAATTTGTTCCATTCCGTTTGTGTTAGATACACCATGTTGCGAGGGACATGAAATGTACTCTTTTTACGTAACACCACCATCTTTGCTTCGAGGACTGTACGCAGCACCACTTCATGATTTGAGCCTAATGATTTGACTATGGTCACATTTAGCTAATCGTTCATTTGGTCGATTCGTGCCATTCTTCACAGGTCAGTTGTACACCAAATTGTTCTGCTTTGCCCAATCGAATCAGTGGTTCAAATGTTCTAGCACTGATACCAATCATCACATGTTTTGTTTGAAATATATTTATTGGATAATAGCTTGCGAACAGGAATTCTTTATCGTTAGAATACACATCTTTCCTCCTGAAATGCACTTGCTCAAATGATTTCGTGGGATGACAGTGTATTGGTTGATTTATAGAACTACGACTGACGTCATTGAAAAGAAATGTGCTGACATTTGAATTCATGGTTTCAACACAGTTGCTGCCGTCATGCTGACCAACCAAATTCATACAACTATGTCTAATGTGCTGACGTTTGAATTACAATTGCTGACGAATCTGGCTGTGTACTAAATTCAAATTGATGACTTCGACCCAAGAATCCTTTGTAACATAAAGATACAGATCCAGTATTTAAGAAACGCAGCAGTTCTTGTTTTGATGCTTCCATGGGTAAATATCTTGCTGGTAAAATTATATTCTTATCATTTTCAAGCTTCACTACGATTCTTAATCCAAACTTTGTAGGGATCATTTGGCTAGCTAAGATTCTATAAGGTATATTTTGTTGTAAATCAGTAATCTTGGTAAATGATTTCATCACATCACGTGTGTTTAGAAACTGCAGACAAGTAGCCATGATGCTGTTATTATGAATACTAACTCGAACGATGATGCAATACTGATGACGTTGCATTATCATGTTCTGACGTGTACTATTGCACCACAATGTTGCCAGAGGTTTTTGTTCTAAACAGTTCCGGTTCTTTACTAATAAGTGCACAAACTTTTAAAAATGTCAAACCAAACTTTGAAACAAAAGTTTAGAACAAAAATCTTTGAAACAAAATTTTGAAACGAAAAAAATTTCAAACAAAATTTTAAAACAAAAAATTTCAAACGAAAAATTTGGAAACGAAAAAATTTCAAACAAAAAATTTTAAACAAAATTTTTGAAACGAAAATTTTTTAAAACTTTCAAACGAAAAATTTTTAAACAAAATTTTGAAACAAAAGTTGTCAAAAAAAATTTCATACAAAATTCAGAAACAAAAAATTCAAACAAAAAAATTTCAAACTAAAAATTTTACGTTTCACGGTTAACCGTCAAACTTTATCCGGTTTTTAACTATTCGATTAACAAAAAAACGGTTTTGATCATATTTATCAGTGAGTGCAAAATGTTGAACGAAACCAAGATTTTTAAATGTTAAACAAAACTTAAAACTGAATACAGCAAAGATTTGAAAATCATCAACCAATCAGATTGCACGAAAGATAGTGATCAACCAATCAGATTGCAGGAAAGATAGTGATCATCCAATCAAATTGCATTAACAATAACTTTGCTAGTGTCAGATTACATCACCTTATGATTAAATTTTAAACTGTTGTAGCATGTATTGCCTTTCGTCTATGAGTCATAAGATTCAATAAGGTTAGCTATCAGATTTCTAAAGCTCAAGGTCAAATCAATCACCACCAATGATCTTAGACTATGAGCTGTGACTAAAGTTCAATGTATTGTTTCAAATTTCGCACCTTATGTTAAAATTCTGTTTATCACCATTCCCAAATTTAAAGAATACTTCTCTTGATATACCTAAGTCTTAGAGTTAATCATATCATTATATGTTCAATAAGGTCAATAATGTCCGTCAATTGTTTACCTGAGTAGAACCAACTGTTTTCTAGAAGTGTGTGTGTACTCAAACTTAAGAAGTACCACAACAAAGGAAATGAATCCCTGTACACTACCTCATCAAGGACAATCACGTGGTACAACGTCTTGCTTACGTTTATATTTGGCGGGAATAATCAAAACCAATGACGCATTATCAAATTATCCTACAAAGTTTCAATGTACCAATGTCCTGGACTCCTAATCCCATCATAGGTCAATAACCGATCACGTGATCATAATGATTTACCCAATGAATGAGATACTATCCAATTTTAAGAACAATTACCAATTATTGATATGACAATAAGAAATGTACCCCTTCCAAAATTTAAGATTGGTACACAAATACACCTGTGTCTTATGAAAAAAAGTAATAAATCCTGTACTTATTCAATAATAAGGCCGGTCAATAACATTTAAATTTTGAATATTTGGCCATAAGAGGAACATCAACATCTACAATGGGTTCTAGAAAACGTTTACCGAATTTTGTTATTTGATAATTCCCAAATTTAAAAGGAAACATAAACATATAAAGGTAATAAACCTCTGTACATATCCATATAACATGCTAAATAGGGGTCAATAACCTCCGAAATTTGATTTTTGGTAGTTCTTTACCTATGAAAAGGGAACGATGTGGACCATCCAAATTTATAGTGGTACATATTGGAGACCTGTACTATGATACCAAATGCTTATATTAAACAATTTCTAAAACCGAGTGGATGAGCCAAGATACCCCTCCCAAATTTTTAAAGGATGCATCAATGTACCCATATCTTATGATAGGAAATGAACCTATATACATGACCATATAACCATATAAGGTAATAAAACCTCATCAAAGGGGAGAAATTGGGCCAAAAACCAAACACATGGTACAACACATTGCTTATGTTTATATTTTAGCAATTTTGTACCCCTAAAAGAGAACGATGTGGACCACCCAAATTTATCATGATACATGTTGAGTCATGTACTATGATACCGAACCCCCTCCCGGGGTGCATCAATGTACCTATGTCTTATGATAGGGAATGAACACCTATACATTACCATATAAGGTAATAGGACCTCATCCAAAGGAATAAATTAGGTCAAAAACCAAACACGTGGTACAACGTAATGCTTACGTTTATATTTTGTCAATTTTGTAGCCCTAAAAGGGAACGAGGTGGACCACCCAAATTTATCATAATACATATTAGGGTCTTGTACTATAATACCCAATGTTTAAATTGGGCAATTTCCAAAATTTAAGGGGTGGGCCAAAGTACCCCTCCCAAATTTTTAAAGGAGTGCACAAATATACCCATATCTTATGAAAGGTAATGGACCCCTATACATGACCATATAATCATATAAGGTAATAACACCTCATCAAAGGGATAAAATCGACCAAAAACCAAACACATGGTATAACGTATTGCTTACGTTTATATTTTGGCAATTTTGTACCCCTAGAAGGAAACGAGGTGGACCACCCAAATTTATCATAATACATGTTAGGGTCCAGTACTATAATACCAAATATATAAAATGATCAATTTCCAAAATTTAAGGGGTGGGCCAAGGTACTCCTCCCAAATTTTTAAAGGGGTGAACAAATGTACCTATGTCTTATGATAGGGAATAGACCCCTATACATAACCATATAAGGTAATAGGACTTCATCCAAGAAAATAAATTGGGCCAAAATACCAAACACGTGGTACAACGTATTGCTTACGTTTATATTTTGGCAAATTTGTACCCCTAGAAGGGAACAAGGTGGACCACCCAAATTTATCATAATACATGTTAGGGTGCAGTACTATAATACAAAATGTTTAAATTGGTCAATTTCCAAAATTTAAGGGGTGGGCCAAGGTGCCCCTCCCAAATTTTTCAAGGGGTGCACAAATATACCCATATCTTATGAAAGGGAATGGACCCCTATACATGACCATATAACCATATAAGGTAATAACACCTCATCAAAGGGGATAAATTGAGCCAAAAAACCAAACACGTGGTATAACGTATTGCTTACGTTTATATTTTTGGCAATTTTGTACCCCTAGAAGGAAATGAGGTGGACCACCCAAATTTATCATAATAGATATTAGGGTCCTGTACTATAATACCCAATGTTTAAATTGATCAATTTCCAAAATTTAAGTGATGGGCCAAGGTACCCCTCCCAAATTTTTCAAGGGGTGCATTAATATACCCATGTCTTATGAAAGGTAATGGACCCCTGTATACGTCCATATAACCATATAGGGTAATAACACCTCATCAAAGAGGATAAATTAGGTCAAAAACCCCCGAAATTTGATTTTTTTGGCAATTTTTTACCCATGAAAGGGAACGACATAGACACCCAATACTGATAGAGGTACATACTATGGTCCTAGGCTACCACACCCATCTTTTTTAGATTTTTCAGTTTCCAAAATTTAAGGGAGGTGGTCCTAGGTACCCCTGCCAAAATTTAGGGGGTGGGCCATGGTACCCCTGCCAAAATTTAGAGGGGGTGGTCCTATGTACCCCTAGGTCATTGACCCCGGGCCACGGCCATTGACCTGTGACCCC